>NW_026571190.1:22909148-23161648 GCF_026225935.1 Boleophthalmus pectinirostris | reverse complement strand
TTAGGGTGATAACTCTGAATTTGTGTTCATTTGTAGGAGAAAATGTTGTTAGAGGCCACAAAGAATCTATAAAAAATCTCTTGGAAATATTTGATGGTCTGCTGGAGTACCTGAATGAGGACACCAGTGAAGAGTCACAAAACAGTGGTGAGTTTTGTATTATATGGCGAAACTGTGTAGTTGTCTTGTACTGTACCCAATCCTCTGTCAGGAAAGCATGTGGTTTGAAGCATAGTTCCAGTTCATGTGATTTATTTATTTATTCATTTTTGTCTTGTTGCCTAGCCCAGGAGAAACACAAAGGGAGCTAAACCAATTCACATTTTAGTGAAAAGAGTGTGTGAAGATTTATAAAAGTCCAGTCTATTTTCTTAAAAGCCTTTTGTCAAACTTGGGGGGGAAAAAAACTCAAATTGCAATTCTTACTTGATGGCCATAAATGCGCTTTAAAACAATGATTCAGCAGTGGCCCTTCTTGGATGCATGATTACATCACCAGTGCCACCCATGTACCATTATAATGTTCTTCTATTAGAACTAGATTAGGTCATGAGTTTGCTGCTGATGAGTTTATCATAATTCCAAAGTTTTGATTTTTTTAAAATTCATATATATATATATATATATATATATTGTTATGTTTCTGTTTTCTTAAAAGAGCCCAACAATAGTCCAAATGAGGACATTCAGGGCGAAGAGAAGGAGCCTGAGCCGGAGGGAGCCTCTGTGTCCTCCAGTGCAGAGTACGTTTCCATCCACAATTTACAATGCAAACAGCACTGAACTATTACAAGTAGCTAATGCTTTAAATGAGAACCTGACACATTTTTCACTCTGAAAAGCACTGGTAATTTGTCCATTGATGGTTTAAATGTTGCCAGTCCCCAAGGTGTGTTTTTAATTCTGCTAAACCCTCCAGTAAATATTTAAAAAACAGCCTTTTATATTATATGGCATGTATTATCCTGGGCTAAATTAAATGCATTATAGTATTATCTCCAAACACTCCAACCAATTACTATACCATATAGTACATATACTATATACTATAATATGCAATAACCTTAATAAGAGTCTTAAAAGTCTATACAGCTAATCTCTTGTTTTATAAAACAATGTTTTTCTTATTTGTGCATCTATGGCAGTTAGCCAAATAAAATACCTTCTGTTTTTTTTATCAGGTCTGGGGCCCAAAGCAGTCTCCACTTGCATCATTCCCCAAACCCTGAAGACGTGGCCACAAATGGTGAGGTCATTAACTGAGATTTGCACTGACACACCATAACTTGTTCATTCATATACACACTGTATTACACTGTCTTTGTCTTTGAGATGCATTTATTTTTCTTTTAGATAATGTTCACACCTCAGCAGAGCCTCCTTCCTCATGCTCACCTATTCCTCCACAATCAGAAGCCATCCCCTCAGCCGTGCCCCTCAGACCTCCAAGCCAGAGCCACACCCCTCACCCCGAGTCTACCAGTCTCCCGACGTCTGCTCCCTCAGAGGAGGGAGCAGACCAAACCACTGCACAGGTAGCAAACAAACGCATGAGTTTCATTGTATTGTGAATTCAACTACAGACAAAAGAGAGGAGGCATGAAAAAAATTGTAGCCGATACCGATACAAACTCTGAAAATAGAACAGTTTATGAATAGTGCTGAAGCAGTCAGAATAGACCATCAAAGAACAGTTTCTGTTACTGCATACACAAAAGACTCTGCAAGAAGATAGAAGCCTGTGTATGAGCGTAACTTAATCCTCTGTGTACACAAAACATTGTATTGTCATGACACAGAGGACTACTGCACCAGTGAACATGATTAAATTCCCTATTCAGTTGTTTATAACTTGACATTTAATTTAATGTATATGTTTTGCATTTTGTATTTCCCCCTTTTTTTTTTATCACATAGCTTCCAGAGATAGTACCTGACAGGAGATTGGACCCTCCTTCTCCAACCCATTCACCTGGTTAGTACATGGCAATGTACAATATAGAGATATTGTAATAATTCTGCTCAATATGTTTTCATATCTGTAATTTTGTTTGCAGCTTTAAGTGAAAGATCTTTATCTCGCCAAAACAGTAACACAGACTTGGACAAACAAACACTTGAGGTCTGCTCTGTAAAACAAAAATCAAAATCTCATAATATTTTATTTGGTCTGATCTTTTTCTCTTTTACTTTTAGCTCACAAACGGGGGCCCCAGGAAAGTTTTATTTCGCACCCAGCCAGATGTCCTCTTGCTTACTTTACAGGATGAGACAGGAGTCACTGACTCTTCCCCCTCAGACACAGAGAAGGACCCTGTTTACTACCAACAAATACAGGACAGGCGCACTGGTTACAGACGGAGAGCAAAGTAAGAATATAATGTTTCGCTTTTTAAAGTTGATTTATTGGCTTAATTATTATTTGTTTGTTTCCCCTTTATAAGACAAGAAGAGGAGGATGTACAGCCTTTGTCCTCTCGCAGGCAAAGAAACAAGAAAACAGAAGAGGAACTGCATAACATTTCTGAGAATCTTTCCCATCGTCTTGAAGAACTTGATCAGGTTGTGAGACTACAGAGTTTTGTTGTATAGTGGCAGTGTTAAATATAACTAACATGTTTTTTCTTGTAGATGCTGAAGCGTGTCCTCTGTGAACCTGGGGAGTCAAGTGAGGTCAGAACGGAGAGGACCTTGACATCTCGGCAACACTCAGGTTCAGACTTACAATAATTTTTTGAGCAGCATGCCTCTAAAGGGTTATTTATATGAAGTTTTTTTTTTTCTGAAAGGAGTTCTGTGAGAAAGAAAAAGCATGTGCCCATGAATAAAATTGCCAAAATTAAAATGTTTGCAGGGAGATTGTCAGAAAATATTGTCATTCAATTAAACTTTGAAATTTGCAATAAACTTAAGAAGTCTCTCGCGCGCTGTCATTCTTGCAGCTCCCATGATTATTTTTGATTTATTGACAAAGTTGCATCATTTCATCCCTTAGCCTTCATCAGGCAAATTGCTAAGGGTCGAAATGTTGCAACTTTGTCTTTTTTGCAACACCAGTGATTTTGTTGACAGAGTATGAGAGACTTCTGCTTAAATTTGGCAAGTGGTGTGCCCTCTCCTGTCCTAAAGTGGGATATGTGACATTTTTCTGTTGTAAAATACCATCTGTAATAAATAAATCGTTTTTGTGCAGAATATTAAAATAACTATACTCGTGAAATATTGTTTATAGATTTACCTGACCCAGAGCCGGAGTGCAGTCAGAGGGCCTACTCCCCTTCTCCACTGCGACCACCTCAAAGGGAGTTTGTGGAGGACTCATTTTTTGTTGATGATGGACGACAAAGCAATCTCACAATGCCAGACCAATCAGAACGCGGGAGACCAACTCACAGACTGTCCCAGAGGAAATTATGCAAGGTATGAAGAAGACCATAAAGTGTTTTCCTCCACATGATTGAGCTCTCATTCACAACACAATATTTCTCAGTACCTGGTGGACAAGATGTACCAAGAAGAATTGAAAACGTATGAAGATAAAGAGAGGGCGGAGCTTGACAGGGCGCGCCTCCGAGCTCTGGAAGCTGTGAGTACTTTTTATTATTGATATTGATTATTTTCATTAACTTTCTACATGATGTTATTTAGGATAAATCTAGTGTAGCAGAATGGAGTGAAAGGGCCTGTAGCTGATTGCAAACCATGAGTCAGGAACATATTTTAATTTGAACTAGTCCAACACACAACTGTCTGGGATAATGTCATGCAGTTAGCATAGCTTTTTGCCTCTCTTAAAATTTTTTATTAAATGCAGGCAGAGGCTCTTTATAGCGGACCCTCTGTCTTCAGTGATGCATGTTGGAGGATGGGAGATTTCAAGCAGCAGCATCACAACTCCTCTAAGTATTATGGCAGGACACTGGTAGCCAACAGCTGCAAGATGCTTTTCTTAGAATGAGTACAGGGAGAAAAAACAGACCATAAAAATAAGCACATATAATCCACAATAGGTCGTTTTTATGTTTAAAATAAACTCTGATCTTGTGCTAGTTTATAAATAAGCTGCTACTGAACTACTCCATTGTGTCTTTGAAGGAGCGGGAGTACAGGGAGACTATCCTGAAGGATGCCTCCAAAGTCCACAAACAAACTCCAACGAAACTGAAACCTCAGCACAGATCACATCGAAAAACTGCTCCATCCTCAAGCCGAAAGCTGCACGACATGCCCCGGAAAGCTCAATCATGTAAGTTAAGAAGAATCATGAACACCTGTGACTCAGAAATGTAACGGATTTTTATGCAACTTATACTGTGCTTGTATTTTGTCAATTTACCTTTATATCAGGCTGTTAGTTGTAGTCTGTTTATTCTACAGCTGTCACATTTTTAAACCAGATACTGAAACTAGATAAATATTCAAACAAGCATTGATACTGAAAAGGAGTTGCATAAACAAGACACAATTTGATATTTGACACAGTTTTACATTTGTATTCGATTGAATGGATCTATATTACAACTAGTATGAGACCACATTCAATCTTTAAAGAGGGAGTAAATTGCTTTCTACCATGTTATGATGTTGTTCCCTCATCACACCTGAATACATTTTAGATGTCATTCATGCATGTTTGAGTAATTTAATGATCTCTCCTGGGGCCTATTCATACTCTTTACAATTAGTCATGAGATTCTGTCCAATGTTCAACCCACAAGCCTGTGTCATCTATGCTCCCACACAACAATTCTCCATAAATATACAAAAGCATGATACAACACAATAAGCAACAACCTGACAAACCTGATGCGAGGTGCAGTAGTTTCATTAGAGTGATGCAGTGCTCTGAAGGAGGAGGGACTTAACACGGAGAGCAAAGGAAGGGGAGACTCAAATATCAAAGCTGAAACATGTCAATACGTTGTTTCTGAATTTTCAAAACGATAAAAGGTAACCTGGTGATCTAAACATGTTTTGTGTATTCCTAAATATTTACCCCATAGAAGTGTATTACCCCTCTTTAAGCAAACATCTTATTTATGTTGAAAATTACTTTTGGCAACTTAAATCTCATATTTCTCTTGGCAGCAAAGGGCTACAAACTGCTGGATTTAAACAATTTGCATTAAAATAACTTGTAGTGTTATATATGTCAACACGGTATTTGGTTTAAGCCATCTGTCAATCACTCAGAGCATGGACGAGTTTGACCAATAGAAAGAGAGGGTGGGGAAAGTAGACTGCATGTATACGTTTGTGCTTTGAGCTGCATTAAAGAGAAACAAGCTGAATCACTGAATCTCCATTTCTATTTTGTCACATTTCTTTCTCATTGGGCTAATTCAAAGTACATTTTTGGTGTCCAGTGAAAGTGAAGGACAATGATTTGCTGCCAGTGCTCGCTGAGGAGTTGCCCCATCTTCACATCTCCTCACGTGTCCTGGGGCAAATGTGGGAGGAGCAGATGCAGCAGGTGGACAGACTTCACGCCATGTCGTCGACGAGGAATCAGCGGCGCAACAAATTGTCTGACCAGGTACAGAGACCAGAAAGACCCTGTCCAAACCGTCTATTTCTACTCTTATTACATGCATCCTTCTTTTTGTCTTTTAGTTGGAAGAAGCGCACAGAAGGCACGACCTTTTGGTGGAGATAAACCGCAAGGAACAGGAGCACAGCAGGAGACTGGTAAATCACTCACTGTACTACTAAATACAATGTAGAATATAAAAATTTTAACATTACTTATTCCACAGAAAAAAAAAAAATTATCATAGAATTGTGGGGTCTATTCACGCTTACATCACAAATCAGGAAGACCTTTGGAAACATGCGATGACAGCTTCCAGGCTCTGTTCACGGTAGTAAGCCTGACAAAATCTAGGAAAAATGAGAAAATGTCCCAGTTTTCTTCATCTCCATGTCATTGTAGTGTTCCGTTATGTTCGGCTAATCAACAGTTACAATCAAACCTCAATTTTCATAATTTCTCCACTGATGCACAACTCCGAGCGCACTGGGTACTTGCGATTAGAAGAGATGAGGGCACCAAATTCAAGATGATTCCAAACAGCACATACGTATGCAGTCTGACGTCATTTACTTCAGTGGGTTTTGTCAGTCAGTGTCGGTAACTACACTGGAAGTTGTCATTGCATGTTTCCAAATGTTTTCCTTGTTTGTGACGTAAACATGAATAGAGCCTTTTACACAGGATGGATTCTCGTGAGCTTTAAGCCATGTTATAATGTAGCTACCTCCCCAAAAACAGACCTGGAGTTGTTTTGTTTCACTCACACATGTTTGAGTAATCCTTTATTATTAGACTGTCTACATCTCCAAAGCTCAACATGCTTTCTTCCACCTTGTGATGTCATGAAGTGGTAGTTTTCAATTAACAGCTACCCTTTTACCTTTTGTTCATTTGGAATTTCCAGGGCTGAAATAATCCAAATGATTATTGTGACTTGTGTTACAACATGACATCCCAAGGTTTATCAGAGTGTTTTCTGTTTGAAAGAAGAAATCAGACTAAATATGCAGGGTTTGTGTGTTTAAACATGTGTGAATGAAACAACACTCAACTCCAGGTGTGTTTTTGATGAGGAAACAACATTATAACATAGATCAGAAAATTATGCAAATATGGCCCTTTAAGTTACTTTGTTGGGTCATTTCCAGCCAAAACAATTGTATTACATAATGCATTTGTTTTGTACAAATGTATTCAATCCACTTTATCTCTATAACACACTTTACAAACAAAAGCAGTTTCCAAAGTGCTGCACATAGCAAAATGAAAGCAGTAACATAATTTATCTAGTGTATGGAAAACAAGTTGCTCATTTGCATTTGCCAACTGATTAACAATTGGATTTTATTATGTAGAGAGAATTTAAAGAGCGAATCCAGCAGCAGAAGTCAACTCAGAGCAAACTTAGAGAACAGAGGCAGCAGATCGCACGGGCCAAGAAATACCACAACGAATACCACGTCCAGCACCGTGCACGTCTGATGAGGGCGCGCACCAAAGAGGAGCGGGTAAGAGAATATATTTAATACTTGTGCTTTAATTCATGCTATTTAAATGATTTGTATTTTCTGACCGTTTGTGTGTGTGTCCAGATGTTTCGGCAGCTTTTTGAGGAGGGTTTGTCGATACAGAAAGATCGTTTGATAGAGCAGAGAGCGTATGCCCGAGAGCAGCGTCTGGAGAACCAAAGGAGGCAAGAAGACTTCATCAAATCCATGGAAAACTACTACAAAGACCAAGTAGGACAAATGTCATTAGCGCAGATGCAACGTGTGCACTGTTTGTGTATTGTATAGTACTAATTTTTCTTTTTTTTTCTGTAGTTTTCATTACTGGCTGAAAAACTTGCTCAAGAGAGACAAGATATCCAGATTAGGAAAAAAGCGCAAGAAAAGGTAAAGTTTAAAAGTTGACAAATTAGTGCTTCAACATATCTATATTGCAATCAAACTGTAAATGCTTGTTACTGCTACTGCTACTGTGTTCAATGAATCAATAAAACTATATTTCATCATATTGAGCTGTTAACAATAATGGATTAACTCAAAGGTCTCAGTGCATCTTAATAGGTCTCATGAGGGAAGCAGAACCTGTGTCTAAAATATGAACTTTTTATACAGAATCCTACTATTACAACATAAATTGCTTGATTGTAAAAAAAACAGCAGTTTATATATATTTTTTCTCAAATCCTTCAGCCCTATTACAAATACATTTTTATCTCTGAATCGAGACCATATTAAAGTGCTTTTTGTTACAGGCTCTAATGAAGATGAAGCGGGAGTTGCGTTGTCGAATGGAGCGAGAAATCCGAGAGCTGCAGAGGATCATCATAGAAAACGATGAGGACGAGCACTTCCAGGATTTGGACGTCCAGAGACTACGAAACCGGATGCACTTGGCGTCTTTCAGCTACAACACTAGTTACTTGCCCTAGTGCCCAACCCAGGACAGTTCAAACTAATGCCATGGACCTCAGAGCAGGCACTGGTCACTCACATAGGTACAACGTAAGGACACCACCTCTCGGCTTCTTCGGGCGCATTTGCACAGAAAATCATGCAGTACTTGGTTACTGTCAGAGTAAATTTAATCTGGACCTACTAAAATAAACTAAAGACATTATATGTAAACATCCTTCTTCTTGAGCTGCTAACTCTTCATGTATTTTATTGATTTTAATATTCCCTGCACCCTAAATGTGCAGTTACTGTAGCAAAAAAAAATACAGAAAATGTTCTTCCTTTGCCAAATAGGGACCAGCAATACAAAGTGATATAAATGACAGGATCTTAACATGTCTTCCTTCATTGCCTAAACCATGATTAATCCACTTGAATTATTTATTTTTTAACATTGACATGGTTTGATTTTAAAATGTTTGGAATGTGTGCTTTATAATCAACAGAGAGAATGATGATTGGATTTTTATTTGTGATTTTTAATCTTAGACCTGATAGTTTTGGACCAAAATTCAGCGCAATGTAAAAAAAATAATAATATTGTTAATGTGCATTACAAGCACACACAAAGCTGCAAACAAATAAATGTCTGCACTCTTATGGCTCTTGTTTCTAAAAGCTACTGTAATTAACTCAATAACATTTCTGTACCAGTGTCATAGGAAGAAATCACCACTGACAATGCTAACTCTAGCCACAAGGGGTCAGTATATAGGATTCATACATGTCCTAGTCTTATCCATGGGTTCAAGAATGGTGGAAAAATTAGGGCTGGTGACATTAACAATTTAAAACAAAATGCATCTAATGGGTACTCAGTGTTGCATGTAACAGGAAGCTGAAACCTACAAATAATCAAAAAGGTGACAAGAGCTTCAGGGAACATTTTCTAGAGTAATAAGAAGTGTCTTGATCTTTTAAGTGAAAGGACTAACTATATCAGTACTGAAACAAACGTGAATGAACAACTCCAAGTATAGTACACTCTGAGGAAGAACGCTAGAGAGCAGCTGAAATTGTCAGGTACGAAAACAAACTCTTGGTCTGAAAAAAGAACCTCATAACATAAACCCCAAGTATGTTTTTGACAAGGGCATAACTATATACCATAGTTGAACACACAATTGAGCACCATAAAGGCCCCAACTGTATGAGATTAATGTAGCTCAAAGACTTACGCCAGAATTAGATCATCCATTATAATGCTTAGAGGGACATGTTTTAGAGAAATGTTTAGCAGGCATGAATTTCACACACATTTTCATCTTCACTCAAACTTTTGTCCAGTGAATTGAAGTGAATTTTCCATTTGCTTTGGATCATATATGGACAATGGAGGGATTACAACAGCTTTACGATATATATTTGTAGATATGTACTTGCAAAAATGAAGCAATGTGTCAATTTTGCTTAATAGAAAACAGCAAAACATGTCATTTGTATAAAACATAATGCTGTGTGGTCCAAACAGCATAGTTTTATTGCTTGGCTTTCTGCAGGGGTACAACAAGTTTGTTACTCAGCCTCTTTATTGTCCTATGTATGTACAGGTGTCAGTTACAAGCTCAGAGCAGCCAATGTGAAAAACTATAATCACATAAATGGTCAAAATAAATACAAACCTGGATAGAAAAAAAAATATGATTTTCTTAACACTAAGACTTGGTTTTGTTGTGGTCAGTTTATTCAGACACAAAAGCAATTAAACAAAAATAGTTTTGCAGCTTGAGATCAAATAAAAAGCTACAGTTTCCACCTCATCCATAAAATAGTGTTTCATTTTTTTTTTAACGTTTCATAAAAGGATCACAAAAAATACTGAAATTAGAATGAACTTTTTGAGAATTGTTGGTCTGGAAGCAATGTCCCCACAGAAAATGAGAGCAAAGGCCGAGGCGGGTGGTGCATGTGCTGTGTACGTACATAGTGGTCAATCAGCACATGTATTTGGTCGAGAGATGTGATGTGCAAAAATGTTCATGTGTTTTTGCTGAGTGAAAGGAACATACAATTTATCATATTCAGGACTTTTCTGTGAATTACAAAACACAATATTGTTAAACGTGTTAAACGCATTCCATAATTTCAATAATACAAATATTGGGGTGCACTTTCAGATTGTTTGAAAAGTGGCCCAAGATATTTTCCTTAAAAGACTGTGCCTTGAACAGTGGTTTGAGTATTAGCTGAAGAGCTTTTTGTCACTGTTTGTAGACCATAGACTGTATACAAAAGTGGATTACGTGAGTGTGACGTCAACCATAGTGTTTGGCTCCAGTCAAATGAAGCTCACGAGGCTAGCAGTTACGGGAGTGAATTTGGAGCAGAATTCCATTTTAGGAATAGGAATTTATTCATGGAGAAAATGGCAAAATAAAAACACCAGGATCATGTAGAGCGGCTTAGAAAGAGGGGTGAACATTTTTCAGTGTAAAGTCAATTGGAGTCAGAGTCGATGGAGCTCCCACATGCTCATTTCCTATTTGGAGCACAGTGGCTTGCGGGATAGCCATGTCCATTATATATACAGTCGATGGTGTACAGTTTATTTGTTACCTTTTTGTATATGAATAGCTTCCATCTTTATTAAAATATATGAAAGCCAAATTCACATTGAGAACCACTGTACTCATGAAACGGAAATAACTGAATAATTTGAGTTGGTGTTTCTTTGAACAGGCAACATGTTTTACTGGAATTGTGGGTAATGTAGTTCCCAATAAATCAAGTGGTAGGTCTCTTCACATACTAGCCTCGAATATAAACAATAATAAAAAAATTAAAAAAAAGACGACTTCACCTGAGAAAGAGGTCTCTGGCAGACACCAAACATGCGCGCATTTAAAACAAATAGAAAGATCAAGCCACAATATACAAAATAGCTATGTTTTGTACATATATACTCAATATTACAGGTGGATATATTTCTGTATATTACTGATGTAGATGTATAGCAAATGACAATGATACATTTGATCTTAATGATAAAAAAAGCACTCATCACTCATCTTATAAAGTGCTCTAAAGTGACCATAGAGGGGGAGAAATGTTTAAATGAATGGCATGTGACCTTTATAAGCTTGTTATTTAGACAGCTTCAGGGGCCATTTAAAATATAATCCCACTATATGTGTTTATTGTACATAACTTGCTGAAGGTAATGTGGAAGAAAAGGAAGACCTAACAAGCTTAAAGGAAGTCCTCCTAAAATGTATTTAAATGGCCAAAACATGCATAAGACAAGAAAGGTAAATTAAAGGGGTATTTTTTTGGTGTTGTGACAAAATTGCTTTCACCACCTTTAATTTGTGAGGTTGGTCAGCTCTGCAGCAGTGAGAAGAGGATTTGTGCAGAAAGTATGTTGCAGTCTTATTAAAACAATTACACGCTTTAAATGAATCTATGGCCACAGTGCAGCCAATAGGACTTCACTTCTTTTCCACCAGAGTCGCTCAGTATTTTAAAATGCCCATCACAAACACATACTTAACACTCGAGAACTGCTGCAGGACTAAAATAATATTATATACCCATAACTTGCTGGATTTCAGATGATATCAAATTTCTATAATCCAATAATACTTAAAGGAACACTATATACTTCTTCTGATGGAGGGTCCGACACCTAATTGTTGTCATGGAAATAAAATTGCAAGGTCTGAAATCTTCTACAGCAATCTTGCATGACAACAAGAACCCGGTCGCTCACAGTAATAATGCATGATTTTTATTTTTATTTTTTTACAATAAAACAACTCAGTACATCTGAGATAGATTCGTTTAATGCCATACTTCCAAGGCAAAGCGAAACATCTTGTACCCTCCAACAGAAGTGCCATAGTGTACCTTTTAATCAGATGGGGGCAGTTAAATGAATATTGTTAAAATGCAGATTTTTCAGTTCTTAAGGCATTGTGACTAAAATAAATCAGCAGGAAAACCATGTAATCGACATTTTATGGACCATTCAAAAGATAGAATATTTTAACTGAATGGCAGTGGTGCTACTTTTCCTTACTCAAAGACAGTAAAATCCATCTCTTGCCCCCCATCTGGTAATGACATCACCTATATCTATAATCTGAAAACCATCAATAGAGTCGTTGCATTCAAATCTTAAATTGTGTTCAAAGAAATTCTTAAACTTTGAGGTAGGATGATCAAGTGGTGCGCTCTCTCAACAGAAAAGAAAATTTGTTGAGATCAAATGGCTACTTTGGGCAAGATTAAAATAGGTCTTTGCCATGCTACTGTAGAACTCCCCAAAAAGCTTAAACAGGGGTTACTGTTTGCAATAATGGAAGAGGCATTGTATATTTTTCATCCAGGGCCTTTTCAGACAAGTAAAAAAAAAAAAAACAACTGCTCATTTACACAACTGTGATACAAATCGAATACTACAAACCTTCAGCAGCTTCTTCTGGTTTAATAGATATCAAAGGAACTGCACCATAAGACAACAAAACATTTAGACAGTGAGTCAGTGTCATAGCAGCTGTTTTGAAAGTTTTGGAGATGGAAGAATATGGAGCGCGGTGAGAGGAGGAGGAAGACTGCGTTGTGTCCAGGGTGACGCGGCTCTGACGGGGTCTGTGTGCACGGCCCGGAGGAGGGAAAAGTCTGACAGTTCTTCATGTGTCCAATATCACTAGCGTCCAAAATCATTCCACGGCGAAGCCACACGTCTCCTCAATCGCTGTCAGCAACTTGTCGTAAAGCTTGTCATAGCTCTCATAAGGTGGAATGTCGATCCGATTAAAGCTGGAGGTAAAAAACAAAAATATATGAGGAAAATGTCTAAAAAGGTTTAACTCTCACAACTTTATTATAACATTACATTATTTTAATTTGTGGTCAAGTTATACTTTTTCATAGCTGCTACTTGAAACCAAAGAGAGCCACTGTGTGAATGGCCATGAATGCCTGTGTACATACCAGGTATGAGCTTTGGGCAGGTTGTTGGTGTTGGCATCAATCTGGTGAATGGTAAAAAGTCTGGGTCCTGCAGCTCCTATAGAAAAAGTGTATTTTAAATCTTTCATGCCTTTTAAACTGTGTAAGCTCCTCTACATGAGACTGCTTGAGTACCTTGTAAAGCCTTAAAGCCTTGCAGTGGCACTCTGGATGAGCCAGTGACAAACTGCAGCAGACGGGCTCTTCTCTCCTCGTCAAACGACTCCACGGCTTTCCAAAACCACTTGACGATGTTGCTGTCTGGAGTGCAGTGCTTCAGACGAGTGTTGGACTTCCAGTCTGTGATGTCAATCTTACCCAAACCACACACGATCAGCTGCAAACAAAGAGAAGAAATGTTTAATGTACTTAGCATACAGAATGATTAGGACAAGATCTGTGGATACTGCGTGATAATTGTTTGATACCTCTAGCTCCTTTTCATCAAAAGATTTAAGTAGATGTTGTGGGATGACCTCATTGAAACCTTTTTGCAGAGCCAAAAACTGAGCCTCGATCCCATGCAGGAAACGCCAATTGACGTATAACCTGCAGAAGACAAATGCAGAGGCAAGTCAATACTTGGTTTTCTAACAATGCAGACACACATAGTAACATGTGGTGAATGTACCTGACATATTCCTTCTTAGTTTCCTCAGAGACGGGGATGCTCTTCCCGTTGGGCTTGAGCTCGTGTTGGATGATTTCTCCATAGGCGTTATGCTCCACACAGAAAGTGTGATCTAGGACTCCTGTTATGTCATTGTCCCTGTGGAGGAAAGGTGTGAAATAGTTTTATATTTAAAAGGCCAAAGTATGTTCCTTATTCTATGAGGCAGCAGAGGGAGCCATTTATCATTAGAACATTATTTTAGAACATGGTAATGTCTAGTCAATTTATTTCAGAAGGGAAAATCAATCAATATTTAGAGAAAAGTAAATGTAAAGACAACATGTTTGAGTTTCTTACAGGATCCAGACGAGGCTGTTGTGTAGATCCGGGTCCACAGACTCCATGTCATCGAGGGTGATGGGTTTTCCCAGCAGCTGTTTGTAAAACGGCAGCGTGAATCCTCCATCGATGTAGTGGCCATGGAAAACCGCCATGCCCATGATGCGTCCCACAAAATGGAAATATGACAAGTGCTCCTGCAATTCAAAACACACTAATACTAAATATGAAGAACTTTTCTTCAAAAATTATGCTTTAACAGTTTTTCTACCGGGTTGACAGCAGAGTCGGGGTTTATTTGTAGCGTGTAGATGTCGTCTCTGGAGTATTGGAACAAGCCGTAGTAGGGGTTCAACATTTCGTGGGACAGCAGGTATAGCCATTCTCTGCAGACAGACACAAACCGTTTAAATATGACAAATAAACACATCAATAAAAACAAAAACTAAAAATATACCTGGCAACACCACCATAGTCCAGTCCCTCCTCTCCTCTAAACTTGATCATTAGTCTTTTCCAGAGATCTTTTGGACGCATCTTCATGACTTGTCGATATGACTCCTACAAATTATCACAAAAACGTAAACAAATAGAAAACAAATAACAAATAAACACAAAGTATTCACCCTGCTGAGATAAAACTATGGGACAAAAAAAGCAGAACAACTTTCACATTAATGTCATATGTGCCTAGAGTGTCTCCTTACAGGGGACAAAATCATTTTGAGTACATTTTTGCATGATCTGCCAAAGTACTTTGTACTTGGTGTAAAAGTTGGAGCCGATTTGCAGAGCTGCTTTCACACTTCACTTTCCCCTCCGCAGCTGCCACCTCAAAGCCAGATGAAGTCATATTTTTCATTGCTCAACTTGTAGTTATGAAGTTATGTCTGGCCCTGAATACTTGCCACTGCAGCTCCAGCCCCTTCTCCCCCTCAATCTCTGGAGCGGCTGAAATCATCCACAAAGAATGTCTTGGTCGAACAAATGATTGAGAGAGCTTTAGACACAAGAGGAGAGAAAGGCTTTCTGCTCAGTGTTTTCTTCTGAAATCATAAAGGGATTCTCAGTACTGGCCTGCCCCAGGCCCTCTTCTGATGCACATTGTAAAAGAGAAGGAGGCATGCCAGTAAAATTCAACTCTGAGAGCTGTGAGGAGCAGTCATCCAAAGTGTTTTTATGTATACATTTGTGTGAGTTGCAAGTGCATTTGTTTTTATTCATACACAAAATAGTGTTGTCAATAACCAACGTTTTATGTTTGTTTTATTAACACAACAGGAGCATGTGTTTTTTACCTCAAAGATCTCCTCACGGCAGACCTCGATGCGACAGTGGCCGGCTTGTGGCTGCTGCTGGGACAGCTCCTGGCGCAGGATCTTCAGCTTCTGCACCAGGTCTCTCTTGTATTTAGGCACCGTCAGACACTCGGCCTCTTCAGGCAGCTGTGCAGGGGACAAGGGCTGTGGAGGACCCCCAGGAGCAACCGGCTCTTTAATCTGGTTCTGGTGACTAAAACAAACATGGACATAAGGATGAATGTCATTTTCACATCTGGCATTGTCATTTCCAAGGTCAAATAAATACTGCTTTATAAATCAGTCAAAAAAGAAAGGGGGGCTGCCCTGATTTTTTTAAATAAAGTTACCAATTTTATTTAGTGTCCAAACATAATTGGTAACAAAATCTCTGCCTACACAATGAATCAATTCATAGGTCACTATGAACAAGCTATGGGCCAGACTTTAGGAAACACTGCACAGTGGGAGAATACATTATGGAGAAATAAGGCCAGAAAAAGCACTAAATACTGCAACACAACATTTTGTATCTCAACTAACCAAACAATGCTTCTGTTTAGTACCCCTGCCGACAAGATCACTTCCTTTAGTGACTAGATGAGCAATAACCCTCAATGAAGATACGACAAATTTAGCACCAACCTCTGTCCTCACTTGTGTCAACACGGGTCAGTCCGTTACAAATGATGTTGATCTAAACCTAAAATACGTAACAGTGCACTTAGGTGACCTGTTGTTCTTGTGCTACTTTTGGGAGGGTACACTCCGTAAGTGCTTAAAACGGGCATGGTGTGGTCGGTGATGGAGCTCTGGTCTGCTTTAGCCCAGTGTGGTATCGGTGGTGGGACGCCTGGGTGGGCCTCGTAAAAACATAATCCATCTTTCCTTTCGACCGGACAGCAGAGCTCATTCTCCTGAGTGGAGACGCTGAGTTAGCAGAGCCCTCTTTATAACAAGCCACTGTCCTCTACAGTCCTATACCACAGGGCAAACAAAGGGTAGCGGGAAAGTCCTTAAAATATAGATAGTTTATCTAATTTAGCAAATAGTTCACAAAAATAATTCTGCTTTATGGAAACAATATTAGTCATGTTAAAATGATATTCAAGTTCAATGTTTTTATTAACTATAATCTTCAGAAATATATTGCACTTCAAAATTAGTTATCATGACAGACCTAACAGCAGCGGGCAGCCACCCACCCAACACTCTTTGTACATATAAAAAAAAAAACACTCCTCATATTTGGGCTTTCCAAACTAAACGGGTGCACTGTTTCACCGGTCTATCCCTGTATAATCAAGTCGGCTGCTATTTATTTTATTGGCAGCTGTAGAGGCTCCTCATGTCAAAGAAAGGGTACAGCAGAGCAGTCCTCAAAACCACTTTAGGAAGGAGGAGGGGAGAGGAGCTGTCTGTAAAACAAAATGAGTTGCTATTGGCTGGAAAACTATAATAAGGCACAATTTCAGCACACTTTTTTCCCCTTCTGAGGGCACAATGTAATTAAAAATATGTTTCAACATAATTCACTGTCTATGGTCTCTACACAATAGAGGAAAAGAGACATTAAAAAAATGGCATTTGAGAGAAATATTAGTTAAAACTGGACAGCCTGAGCTTTAATTGAATCATATAAGAAATTAAGCCACGTGAAATAGTAGGTCTGGATCACCTACAGATGAACCTTCATCAAAGACCAGGTTTAGGCCTCTGAGCACGTAAAGCACGTCTATGGCAGCTTACACAGGTGGGCTGTAATGAGTGCTGAGTAGGTGTAGTGGTGTTAAAGCCACACTCTCAGAGTCCCAGCCCCCGTCCCACTCCCAGAGTCAAAGGAGCCTTTATGTGTCCATCTGCTGTGAGGATCAGCTGCTGCCCCACTCTCTGCACCCACTGCCTAAAACACTGCAAAGATCGGCCAAACAACGCCAACGCTTCCAACGCTTCCAACGGTGCCAACCGCACACCAAGTTAATGTGTCTCTGTGAAAAGTCAAAAACCCAATGACCCCACAGGCAGACACTGTCCAGTCACAAGGAGAAAAGCTTTTGACAGATCTTGTTAGGCCCACAAATCAGCTCAGGTTCAAATGTTGACATGGGTATATATATATATATATATATATATATTTTTTTTTTAAAGCTAGTTTTAGGTACTCTGCATCAGCACATATATAAGACATAACTCCACATGTGTAGTTTCTACCTGCTCCCACAGAACAGGAAGTGCAAAAAACCGCCAGCAGACAGTCGGCGCAGATGATGAGACTGTCTCAGACTGAAAAATGCTGTGTTTGAAAAAAAAAAAAAAGTATCACAAAATGGAAAGGTTTTATTTAGATGCACTGGAGCCCAGACAGAACATAACAGTGGTTGTTAAAAAGACAAATATGTCCAAAGCATTTAACTAAGTATGAAAACAAAGACACATTTTGCACACAGCCATATTATTGCCATATATCCCTCCTTAAACCATGCATTCATTTACTCTGAATGCACTTTAGTTAAAAAAATAAAATACCAGCTGATGGTCACTAAAGCCACACTGATGTAATCTGAACTCTGGAGCAGAACAGCAGCAGACCACAACCATGTCTGAGCCTTCAGTCTCAGGTACACTGATGCAGCTGAGCACTGAAACCTACATCACAACACCCTGCCTATACTGACCATAACACCATATCATACTGGTGCTAGGCTGATGAGTTCAAAGGCCCTCCAATCAATCCTGAAATAAATTAGATAAAGAGCAGCTTAAAGCATAATGGATTTTTAAAAATAAATAAAATAGTCTTTTTTCTATAACTGTATCATCACGGTGTGTGGTAGTGCTAAATATTTGATTTGCACTTTAATGAGGAAATTTGCTGCCAAACACGTTTAATATTATTTTCTCTTTCGACCTGGACACGAGCAGTGCTGTAGTGAGGCACAAAGCACAACCACGAGGAGGTAGATTGACAGCTCCTCTGACTGAGACAGGAGCAACTTTGACTCCAATAATGTCCACTGCACTGAGGACAGTTACTCTAAATGTGGCTGCTCTCCCAAGCGCAAAATCCCACTCAGCATTCTCACCACTGTATCTGCTCTACTTAGACAGCAAAGGTCTGTATCTAAGTATGTGTCCACCTGGCTCTACACCATTCACATGAAAATGTGTCATTCAACAATCAGAAGTCTGCCTCTGACGTGTGAACACATGTCTGAGTTTGTGGGTTACCTGAGGTTAGTGTTTTGGCTCTCCATGGCCACACGGGATCCATTTGGACTTGGGCTGTTGGAAGAAAGCAGAAAAAGGGAAACAAGTTCAAGTTTAGAGCAAAGAAAACAACATGGGACATGATAAAAAAGTAAACATGATACAGGACAAACCGTACAAAGCGGCAGACAGAAAAGTCAAAATGTTAAACAATTCAGCAGAAACTGAACCTACATGTAACAAATCATTTTAAAGTTTGACATTTTTACGATTCAGTATAAGCTTTTCTATCAATATGATCCATAATGCTAAATAAAAAGGACATATATGTTAGTACATCTTATGAGTTTCAACTATGAGGCCTACTTTAGCACAAGATGCAGGTTGGCAGACAGTCGTGGGTCTGTGAACTGGGTCGTCCGATTGTTGTGATCCACAAAGTAGACTCTTCCTGTGGCAGTGTTTCTGATCTCCCAGCCTGGAGGCAGCGGACCCAACTCTTCACAGTTCACATTGCTTAGGTCCCTGAAAACAAGGAAAAATGCAACAATTAGGCCAATAAATTAAGACACAATTCTAATTATATTCTCTGTATTCTAGAAATGTGATGACAGATCAGTTGGAAACCTATGTCAGCAAATAAAATAAACTATAGATACCCTGCATATTTAGGCTGAGTTCTTCTCTCAAACAGATCTGTTCCACCTTATGATGTCACGTGGTAATACAGGATGTGCTCCACTCCATACACCTTCACTAGAATCATTTGGATAATTTCTGCTCTGGAATAGCCAGTCTCTATTGAACTAAAAGTAAAACATAGCTGTTAACTTGAAAACTAGCACTACATGAGCTCACAAGGTGGGTCCAAGCATTTTGAGCTTTGGAGACAGACTAATAACAAGGGTTACTCAGACATGTGTGAATTAGGGCTGTGCCAAAAATCTAAAGATCGATAGATCGCAATTTCTACTTTGGTTTTTGGCCATCTGACTGCTCAGTCGCTTCCCCTTCCTCTCTGATCTGGCTGCAGCTCCTCACCTTTTCTCCTCTGGTGCTTCTTATTATAATCCAAGTTACTGAGAGTAAACGACTATTTTCCACCATTTATGAGTGAAATTTGGGACCTTATTTCACGCACAGACATCGCCCGTGTTTCTGTTGATAGTAGTAGCATGCGTGCACATGTTTCTGCCGCTAGCAGTAACGGGCCTATGCATTTAGTATATTCATTCCAAGTTTTAAATGTGAATTTCTCCATAATTATTAGTCCTATCAATGGGAAATAAAAACTGTAGTGGCCCTGACACCCAGCTCTTTATGCCTAAAGTCCACATGTCATACGTTTTTAATAAGACTGAAGAAGATCAAATGGATCAGTGATTCTTTTTTTTTTTTCATATCGCGCAGCCCTAGTGTGAAAGTAACAAAACACAGCTCTTATGTTTTTGATGAGGTAACAACATTGTAAGATGGCTTAAAGCTCACAAGAGTCCATTCTACATAATATAGGACCTTTAATGCAGAGTGGTTGGCCTGCATTTGTGTCAAGTTTACATTTAAACATTACATACATATCTATTCTGGGTGATTGGGTCAATTGTTTAGCTGAACCAAAAATGTAAGCCTGGAAATTGATAAATGAAATATACATTTATCAAATTAAAGGTTTGATGTAGTCCAGCCAAGTGGTAGCATTTACCTGGGCACCCGAGGATCATGCCATGTGCTTACTCCTGTTTGGGTGTGGAGAAAGTAGACTTGACCTTGTTGAGTGGTTCTTTGCTCTAAAACAGAAACCAAAAAACAACTTTACTCAAACTTGACAAACAGCAAAAAATCTTTAAGTAACACATACAAGTTTAACACAGATAATGAGTGTGTGCAGAGAAGAGAAAATCTATGTCTAATTGCTATGACAGGCTCATTGTAGCAATACTGTTGCCTTTAGAGTTTCTCAAGACTCAGGCCAATGTAATCAATTAGTTCCCCTCCAATTTCCAGATAAAAATTAAATGTACAGATTTTTTAAAATAAAAGGCTTCAACAAATTTTTCTTTTTTTCTAATAGCATCTTATTATCATGCTCTAGACATGATGACATGATGTAAAAATTGTTTTACTGCAAAAGATATAAAATATGATAGCTGAATGAAAAGGGAGAGGTAGTTAAAAGCTGCATTCAAAAGTGATGCTATTTAAAGTATTACGATTGCTGAAGCAAAAAGTACATATTCAAAAATAAATACTGTGCAAAAGTCTTTGGTGAGGGTGCTACCTATGGCATACAAAGAAACAGTTCGGACGTCACAGAGTTCATGACTAAACATAAAATACGTGTAGTTTTCAAAAGTAAAATCAATACAAGAGAAATATACAATATCTTTAAAAAGGTTAAAAAAAATCTCAAGTTTAATCATCTCACTTAAATTCGACTGATACTTCAAAATATTACTACTTCACTTTGTGCAGTGAAACCACTATTAGACATACAATTTCTATATATAATCCATTACCTACAGTGTCTTTGAGAAAAAGACAGTATTTTTGCTTCTCAAATGGCAGCTCTCTTTGCCCCCACCCGACTTCCTAGTGGCACCAACCTATTTCCTCCCCAGTGCCCACCTCTCCTTCCTTTCCCTGACACATTCTCTCCTCTTTTTCAGACTGACACACTTTAATGCCGCACCCAGCTGGTTCAGAGGGTTCACCTCCACAGACCATTGGGCATCACTGACTCACATTGTCTAGCCTCAGACAGTCCCAGGACGGGAGCAACACTCAAATCATTCACTGGCCTTCTAAATTGTTACAAAGAAAAATATTTTAAAGGCTTTTGGGGGATTTTGCACCGAGGCTTTGGTTGAACAAAATGTACTGCAGTTTTTATAGAGGACGTTTGTGTGTTCTGTGCCCCCCATAGTGCTTTGATCATTATATTTTAGCCTCAGTTTGTATGTTAGTCGGCAAGTTTGGAAATTTGCAGTGTTTGACACGCATTATTTTTTTTGTTTACTAAATAGCCAAGTGAGAATTTATTACACTAAATTTTACACTGATTTATTACCATTTCTGATGTTTAATATAGCAACCTTAGTTTTCAGTTGTATTCCAATGTATTCTTTAGCACTGTACATTGTTTATTAAAGTTCTGACAATCATAAATAACCAGATAAAAGTGACGAAAGAAAGGACCAGAAAAAAGTTAATCCTGAATAGAAGGGAAACTAACTTTTTGTATCAAATGAAACTGAAAACACTCAAAGTTTTTGCAGAGGTGCAAATGTAAGGAACAGTAAAATAAAAGTGAAAAAATGCATAGTTCCCTCAGATGTCCAATGTCCAAAAGCTTTTTTATTTTTAAATCACGTTTTGGCAAGAAAGCCTTCCTCAGCTCACTTCTTGTACCATTTGAACAAAGGATGCCATATTTGTATAAACTTATCAGAGGCGCAATGATGTGTCATCCTTATCTTCTCAAGTTTAGGAAAATATAGAACATCCGTAAGCCACTGTGTAAATGATGCTGTGGTGACTTCCACTTCAGTAAAATTACCCTCCTTGCAAGAAGGGTCATAAAAGCAAGGAAGTTACTCTGGGAGTTGGAAATGGAAGGTGGCTCTACAAAAATCCCAAAAAAGGCACTCAAAGGATTTGAGGAACTTTTGTGCCAATAACAGTTGAAATTATTGAAAAAAATTAACTCCAATAACCATAGAGTGGTGGACATAGCCAAAACGCATGAATAAGGTTTCCCGTAGACTGGTGGCACTGGCTGCATGTTGGAGACACATTGGGGTATAGTTTGAATAGTAAACCCAGTGAAAAAGCTTACAGTGTATGAGAAGACTGAGCCTAGCACATATGGAGGACTTATGTACATGTGTTAAAATCTGATCATGGCTCATCAGGCAGTCTCACCAAGATCTCCCTCCCAAAGAGCTTTGAATAAATGTGGCGTACAATATCCAGAGTGGAGTGTGTGTCTACGTAAAGATGCAAACAAATGAGTATGTGACAAGTTGAAGCCAAACAGACAATATGGATCAAAATCTGCCAATATCCTTCTCTTCCACGATCCCAGTAAAAGTTTAATTCAGACAAAAATGTGGTATAGTAAATATTTCCATTGTGGAGTGTATGTGCATAAAGATGCAGTCAAATAAGTCTGTCCAAAGGGCGCCATAATCCTATGTCCAGGTAACCACGTGGTAAAAGTTATTTATCAAAACAAAGAGCATGTGCTTCACAGTGCTGCCTTTGATATAAAGTGCCATATGCGTGTGTCATTTCACACTCATAATATATATACTTTAAAAATGCAGTACTCTAGTGTTTTAATAGGATTATTTAGTCCTTGCATTTAGAAGTGGTAAATTGGAGGTCAGGTGTAAAATGGTGCAGATTACCGTATCCCTCTGGCAGATCAGGAGGTGTGTGCAGATGTGTCCTGCTCATGTAGTTCCGGTGGCGCTGCGATCGGACGCGTCTCTCCTGGATCCGATGCTCTCCGGGAGGACCGCTGGCCTCTGCTCCATTGATGGGGGTCATCACAGGGGTGTTCTCATCCACCACACAGCTGAGGGGACGTCCTGACGGGCTGGAGTACTCGGACGCTGGCCTGAAAGTCAAAATGTAATAAGTTTCACAATAAAATATACACATATAGTTAGACAGAAATTAAATGTAAATTGGAGAAAACCTGAGGTCTGTTTTAATTAATGCAATTCTCTACTGTGTCAGTTCCATTCAATGAAAAAAGTTAATTTGGTAAATTGTGCCACATGTTCAGACAAAAACTCTGTAAAATGCTTAAACCAGGCCATTTCAATGCTTTCCATCTCCTTCATTTCCTTGTTCTGCTCCACTTTAGGGACACAAGGGGGTCGGGCAGGGGGCAGTCATGGAGTGTTGTCATTTGTTGACTTACTCTGAACTGTTTCACTGATACAGTCGGAGTAGGAAGGAGACAGTTGTTCCTGCAGCACTGGGAGCCAAGCTAAACCTGACTGCCCGACTCCCTGGCTGGTTTACCAAGGCTGAACGATTTGGGGAAAATGCTTAATTGTACTTTTTCTGACAAGCTAGCACAAAAAAAATAACAAAAATAGTTCATTTGAAGTATTAAAAAAATGTTGTACCTGGTTGGCCTCTCCCACTGAGTTGTTCTAGTGATGTGATTTAGGTACTGAATGCGTCCAGAGGCTGTCCTCCTCTCTTCCCAGCTGTAACAAAAAAAATAAAAAATCGGACAATAAGATTAGAGACATTTGGGGCTGAAGTTTGAGGTTTATAGAGTAGACATTTATATTTAGAATAGTAGTTAATATATAGTTAGTTTAAAATTATAGTACATATTACGGGGAATAATTTAGTGAGGATAACAGATTTTTTCAAAACATGCAATACATTTAGTTAAAGATTTTACTCACCCATCAGGCAAGTCATTGTCAAATAGACGACTGCAGTCTACCACCGGCCCTCCTGACCCAATACGATCTCTGGATTGGAGACTCACTGCACCAATAAAATAAAAGTTTCATAATACTTATTAAAACATGTCATAAAGTACTCAAAAAAGATGATCCCAATACCCAGTAATGTTGACTAGTTATGTTCTTACCTACTATTTGTCCTCTCACAGTGTCATTGTCATTTGGGCTGAGCTTATTCAGGTCCAGTCTCTGGTCTGCAAAACAACACAGGAAACTGAACACCAACTTTAAACAGGCACTTTAGTTTTTCAGCTATCAGTTCATACCATGTTTATATTAACAGAAGAATAAAAGATGATTTACACCAGCTAAGCAGCTTTTACAATTGAACCAACTGCTTTTTAAAGGATTACATTTACAAACAATCACAGGCACATTTCTATCAGATTTACAAACTGTTCAATATACTGGCAAATGCATTTTGGTAAATACATGTAGTTCATTTGGTTGATGTTCCGTGCAGACAAGTGAATAAGCACAAGCTAAAAAGAGCCTGAACAAGATGGAGACACAGATACACACTGCAGTCTTTCTATAAACACACCATTTTTAAAACGAGCACACACACATACACACATACACACACATACACACACACACAGCTGACCCACAATGTTAACAACTGACAATCCCTCGTCTGTGCTCATGTGCCGAAAGTTTAAAAGACTCTTTTATTCTCAATTAAATCACCTTATTCCAAGATAAGAAAAAAATCAGATAGGAGAGAGAAGAGGCTAGACAGGAGGGATGGAAATATGCAGACGCAAAGATGAGAGACAAGATGATATAGAGACTATACTGGCTTCAGTACAATTTGTCATGTAGTATGTGCATTTCAAGTCACGATTATTAGGCCTGTAATTTAAATAAAGTGTGTTAAAATGTGTGTATCAACGCATTTACAAATGGGCCAGATCAAAATGACAGTGTTGCTGGCTCCCAGATGTCACTGTGCATGTGTTTGCATATAGATACCTGTCTAGACTAAACAAGAGAGACTTGCGTTGCAGAAATTGTAAGCAGATTTAGACACTAAACACAGACTGCAAGGTATCATTCAGTAGAACCTTATAAGGCACGATTAACTGACAACATGTGCGAATACATCATCCCATGACCAAACTTCAGCGACGAATCACCAGCTGAGTTCAAAGGGACACAGACAGAGACAAACACAAGAGTCATTTTGAAACTCTGTGGTGCGTGTGGGTTCAGGAGTGGGGCAGGGGACAGACTGTTGCGACAGGAAGTTGAGCTCAGTCAGACAGACTTCTAGTAAACAAGACAATCGCACATATGCAGTCCCCCCCCGAGTGTGTATGCAAGCTCTGTGCCAGTTTATGTTGGATGAAACAGATGAATATCATTTCTAGGAAACAAAGCTATTCCAGTAAAAAAGAAACAAAAATGGGCAAGATTTTGTGTGTATGTCCTAAGGTTGTCAAAACATCATAAATTAGGTAATTGAAAAACTAAAACTAGATACTCATTTGAAAACTCAACAATCATGTTATTTGCTCTTTGTACAGGAACATATTAAAGCAGGGGTGTCCAAACTTTTTTTCACTGAGGGCCACATATTGAAACTTATACGGAGCAAATGGCCACAGATACAGAAAAAAGAGAATCAAAATGTTGCATAGGTAAGCTTGATTGAGCCCCCACACCTTCAATCAGACTTCGGACATCGATATTTGGTCTGCATCACATCAAAATGCCATTCATGAAATTATAGTAGAACTTTTCAACATTTTAAGTAAAAAATGCTAATTTTAGTCATCTGGGTTAATTCTGCAGGAAAACTGAGGGCTGACAAAAATTAGACTGAGAACCACAGCTTGGACAGCCCTATATTAAAGGGTTAACAGAAAATAAGAGAATAAAATAAAGCAGCATCATTGTGGTATCCAAATCTGTATTGAGTATGTAGCCTATTTTGCTTTGTTTTGAAATTGTTTGAAATCTTAGTATCGTAACAACACAAGTCTGAGAGCTGTCCAGGACAAAGATTGGATGTACAGACTGGTGTCCTCTTGTCAAAGATCATGTATCTTTGCCCACTTCCTGATGTTATAAAAAAGCATAATTTCTGCTGTGTTGTTATGCGAGGATAAGTGGCTGGTATGGCGTCTGTTTAAGTAGGTTGAGCGTAAAGTAAAGGGCAGAGTGGGGCAGAGCGGGGCAGTCCAGTGGCTCCAGTCGCTGTCAAGGTTTGTTTTAGGCAACACTGGTGCTGTTGTGGTCGGAAAACATGTGTGAGCCAAACGCTATTTAGAAGTTAACTTAAAGGTCACCTAAACCTATTTTGAACTCCTATGGGAAGAATCTGACTTGACATAAAAAGTAACTTCAGCATTCTACAATGGCTCCAACTGTGCAGCTTAAAAAAAAAAAAAAAATATATATATATATATATATATATATCATTAGGATAAACTTGTAAGAGTTTGTGGGCATAATCCATTGAACGGATGAATGGAAAAAAGAAATGCTGGATAAGTACATGCACACAGACTGAACCACCTCATTCACTCAAGTTTTCCTTCTTAAGACAGGTCAGGGAGATGGATTGAAGAAAAGGCGCATAATACGTGGAAAGAATGTTAATTGGACAGTATGGTCTAGGGTTAAGTGTATACTATGTGTCAGTATAAACCCGCTGGCACTGCCAACAGCGAAATGCTGCTAACAAGCGCTCCATGCTCAAAGTCAATGCAGAGCTTAAAGCCATGTGAACAGGAGACTTACAGGCAAAAGCCGATTTGTTCAGCTGGTCAAAGATTTTTCTTTTTCTATAAAGGCTTCAAATCTAAATACATTTGTGTAATTTACATAAGAATTAAGCAATACTTGCAACCAGCTTACATACTGTACATGTACTAGTACTGCAAGACTATTAGACAGCCAAGAATGCCCCCAGTTATCAAATACTAGGACATTAGCTAAATACAATACAATGAGATGGAATAGTTAACAAATTTGCACTAGACTTGCAAATGGGCACATTTCACATTACTTACAACATGAGTCTATATGCAGTAATATTTGTCTTATACATCATTAAAAAGGTATATTATTTTTGCTTTGCTATAACATGGTACAATGCAGCTTTCCTATTTTGGTTGATGTCATACTGCAAACTGTTCCTGTACAATTAAAAATAAATTGCACCATAGATGTGATACTTACAGCCAGTGTCTTTGAGTCTGTTGATGGCATTGGACAAGAGTCGGACACACCCCAAGAATCCTGCACCCTGTTTTTTATGGATTTTTTTGTGATTCCAAACACTGATGGTGATTGAATCTGCCTTTCCGATATATCTGGAATGGAAACAAAATACACAGAATAAATGTAATGCAAAAAATTATTATAACAGTTTTACTCAAGTATGTGGCTGGGCAAGAAAGTGATAATAATCGAATTGTGAACCAAGTCTTTTCGCAATCTGCTATTTTGGTCATATTCACCATTTCTCTATTTAATGCAGCTCTAAGCTTAAGCATCACCCTCTACCCCCACACATTGCTGGATTTAACCAATCACAGTGAAGCGCAAACTTTCAGAAGCAGTTTTCTTTATTTACCCATTAAAGTTCGTAGAAAAATACAAAGTGAATAAATCATCAAATTATGTTGCCATATTGCCCATTCCTATAACATTACTTGTATGTATTAAGAGCTTGTTCCTTAGACAGAAATGAGAACAGTGCAGACAGTGTCTGTGGCCCTGGCTTTGTGACTGTGTAATGAGGTTGATTAGCTGAATTTTAATGAAGTGTTGTGTATGTGCTTGGTTGTCTGAGAGCAGATGTAGCAGAGCCAAGGTTTGTCTAGCCGCGGTTCAAATAGAGGAAGGCCCCAGTACTGTCTGAGAAATGCACACACTGTAACATTCAGACAAACCGACATAATTACAGGCCCTAAAGGCAACACTCAAATTAACTGGATCTCGAAGGGGAGCAGAGGGGCTTCCCTTCACACACACAGGGAAATGCATCAAACTCATTACTCAAACATTAAGACACATGGGAAAATACCTTTTAACATTTCTGGTGTGACCATTTTAGTAATTCAGTAACACTTTGTTCAAAATTAAATAAACAGAAAAAAAATACCATTGAATGAAACTGTGCAGAGATATGGGTGGTTGACTGAAATCTTCAAAATGGAAACTTTGCCTTATTTGGCAGACAGACAAAATTCTGTTCCACAATCTCACACTATTTTTAATATAGTATGAGCACAAAATAATAACTGTCTAAAGTTATTAGAGATTGTCAGACTTGAACAAATGAGGTACCAGGATCTAATTTATTGAGCTGTTAGCAAAATATGCTCCATAGCTCCACGCAAAACCCCTCACTACTTTGAATGCCATTCTCATTTCTCCACTTCCACATTTGGAAATAAAAGCATTTTTTTTCTGCAGACAGGAATGAAGTGGGGAAGTGTAGAAACCACTAATACTCGAGACTGAAGAGACACACAGTTTTGATTAAGGTTTTGGAAGCTGAAACTGACGCATTATGTTGCACAAAACAGTACTGTTAATCTGGCTCACACCAGATTCTACGCATCAATCTGGGATGGCTCTCGCTGAAAACAATCGGAAAATGCAGAACGTCATGACAACTATTGCAATCTGATTGGTCGAAGCATCACAGCAAAGGAACAGATGAAAAACTGTGCTTTTCTCTCAACTGGATGTAATGTAAAAGTTCAGACATCTTCCCTGTCCACAAATGCACATTTCTCATAAACAAAATACTCCATATTGAGGCCAAAATAAACTGAAGTACATCTGTCGGCAGATCTGTCATGCTTGTTTTGATGCTTAGCCTTTAGCTTTCAACCAAACCTCATTGCTGCTCTGTGATTGGTATGCCTGCTTAACCTTACAGCAGTAGTCTCTCAAGATTAATTCTTGTGAGTTTGCGAACTTACAAATATCATGAAATACATCTTGCCGTGCAAGGTATGTGTATGTATATATTTATATTTATTTCACACCATATCCCACCAATCATTTCACACCACATCTCAAACATTATGCCTACCAATGTGAAAAAGCATCTGGAATATCAACCTGTGGATAGTTTACCAAATCAGAAGACTTTCCTTAAAGCTATATTACACTGTTTTCAAAAAGAGTGAAAGACTGTAGGTAGGACTGTCGCGGTTAAGGAATTTCTCCTGCAGTGCGGTATAGCGGCTCAACGCCACGGTATGTGGTGATAACGCACTCCTTCCCTACCCCACATCCCCCGGAGTTACAGTATTTCCAGTGGCACTGAAACCTCTCTCTGATGATGCACTTGTTGCGCAGATGCACATGTACTTTGGTTGTCGCGCGGATATCGCGTGTGTAGTGTGGGAGAAGTAATATTTGGCTTTGGAACTGGGCTTAAAGGTTGTATGGAGGATTTTTTTTTTTTTTTTGGTTTCAAGTTGTCAATGATAGCATTATAGAGGTGCAGTAGCCTTGTAATTATGATGACCAAAAAAAAGAGAATAAAAATTCATCAACTCTGGACGTGGTGGGGCTAAACATTTGCCAATAGATAACGACACTGCCTCGTTATCTGTTAGCTGACAGGCTGTCAATCAATCTCCCTAACGTTTCTAGCGTAACTGACGTGGTTTACGTATGCCTGTCACGCAGTCCACAGACGCAAGACGCTGTTTACTCCACCAACGCAACAGTTCTTAGCGGCTTTTTTTTGACCTATATCTTCCTCGCAGTTAGCACAAAGTTTGTTGCAATGGCAGACAAGAATCCAGGAGCAGTTAGCCGCAAAAGAAAGTCCGTTTTTGAGGTCGCTGAAAGAAGAAGACAAGGGGAAAAGCAGCGAAGCCAAACTAAGGTGATTCTTGAAGATTCATTCCAGCGATGGCGCGACTGAAGCAGACGCAGGGTCTAAAGACTGACGCATTGGTCGCCAAATTACTCCTGGACAGGTCACTTCTGCTTATTATGAAAACGTACTTTATTTCCAAGAGCTAGACAAACGTTTTTCAGGACACGAAAAGCGATATCCTATGTCTGAAAACGTAATTTTCAAGGCAAAGAAAGAGTCCGCTTGCTGCTGCGTGTTGTAGCTAGTTCATTCGCACGGAATCTCCGCGCAACCTTCTCTGCACCCCTTTCCTGCTCCTGTCCCCGCTGCCCGTTCCGCTCTTCCCCCTGCTCCTCACTTCTCCGGGCACGGAATCTCCGCGCACCGCTCCCCTCTCCTCTCTTCTCTCACTGCTCCGCTCTTCTCCCTGCTCCTCACTTCTCGTCCGCGAAAGAAATGTCCGCACACCCGCTCCCCACTTCTCCGCCTTGCCTAACCAACACTGTAGTTAGTTGTTTACAAGTCATGTGCAGCGCACCGGCTGTAAACAAACCTGTTTCTGGCGTAAAGAGGAGGCGGGAGGAGGCGTTTCTACGTAGGGAGCTGTAGGGGAGGGGGGGTGGTTTCACACATGCGCAACATTTGAAAAAGGACAAACAGTCGCTGGATTTCTCGTTCCTTGGAAAATCCTCTATACAACCTTTAAGAGAGCCAAGCATGCGGAGCAGGGTGTCTGCAAGGCGCGACCGAGTGACTGCTGCACTTGCCACCATGCGGCTCAGAGCTCTGCGGTGGTCCTTTCGCCTGCGGTCACCCAATGGTCTATGAGGGTGCACATTAGTCCTGGGTTAGTCCTGAGTTAGTCCTGGGCTATCACAGGCGGTAACTGGTCCGGGTGGGTGCGAGTCTCTAAAAATGGACCCATGCAGCACTCTAGGTCAGGTCACGTTGGTCACGTGCGGTGGCCCAATATGCACCACGGTGGGCCTCTTAGTACTGCGGTGATTAATTTTTGCAGTTATTGCGACAGCCCTAACTATAGGTATTCAAACTAATTTCCAGCCCACAAATCCTGTGGCACATAATGATTGTACTAATCATTATACTACATCATCATGTGCATGAATTTTCGACATCCTTTTTTTTTTTTTTTCAGGCGGCAAAGAGAAAAAGGGTAGAATGGACCCTCAGTTGGCTCTCGGCCTTTGTCTATTTTAACTATGTTTGCAGTCAATTAAATATTCAGACAATATTTAGTCAATGTGATGCTTTTATGCTTTTACAATACTCATTACCAAGCATCAAGTCAAGTGACCCATCTTTAAAAAGAGATTGTCAAACTGATTCCAATTATGCTGCTAGCCACCCCCAGATGATCTTTTTGTGCATAACCTTTAAAAACTAAATCTTGAACATAGTTGGGTTGTTGATCTTATTTCTATTTCAAAACAGCTGTGGCTTAGTGGTATGTGTATTGTAGGCATATATAGGGCAGTGGAGGTATCAGTGACACAGCAGGACCCATCTCTCAGTGCAGAGATTGGAGCTAGGGGTGTGGTGAGCTTTGGGGCTGCTAAGACCAGACTCCTATCTGCTTTCTGTGGCACGCCAGTCATTTCCTGAACCAGCGGAAGAGGCCGGGGGTCGCTGCCGAGGAACCCAGTCCTTTGAGACTCGTACAGCCAAAAGTAGGAGAGGACAATACTGTAACGAGTGGATTTGTGGTTATTGTTGACAGTGAAGAAACAGGTGTGTGCACTGCATTAAAATAAAAATATGCACCCACAAAGTCCAGACTGACTTATGGCATGCAAAAATTACATGAACGCAAAAATGTGAAATATGCTGGCTGCAGCTGGACTCTATTATGCCTCTTTAAAGTAAACTTTAAAGTTATTCATACTTAGCCAGTTGTATCTGTTCCTACTTGTACTTAGGGCTGGCTGTACCCAGTGTGTGTGTGAGTTTTGTTTTTTTTTTCACTACAAATCATGAGCTTCCACTATATCATCGCCAGTGGCTCCTTTGGGTCCTGTAGGGTCATCGCGACACGTTATGGTCTGCCAGCAAAACCACAACGCAAAGAGAATTTATGACACCAACTTACAGCAATGTGCACAGAATTGAGACACAAGGACTGGACAACCAAAAATGACAACCATCTGCTTACATTTTTGTTTCCTACCAAGAAATAACCATAAGTGTTTATCTTTGTCATGAGCCGATGAAAAATGCAATAAAACAGATGCTGCTAACACCTTCATTTTTAATGCAAGACTGTACTTTTCAACACAAGAGAATAATATTTTATATATCAGAACTTGACTACATGGCAATATTAGACACAGACCAGTCAAAAATTATTGAAACTTTGCAGCTGTCATCAACATTCCCTGGAGGTGTCTTGCTAACTGTAGAGACTGCTCTGTCTGAAGCTTGTGTTAAAACAAAGCTCAGATTAGAAGTAACAATCAGACCATAAAGAAATGACTTAGTTGAAACTATAACAGGTGAGCAGATTTCTGCTGTTAAACAAGTCCCTTACACATAAACATTACAGTCACTGGCTAGCATTTAGGGATGCACTGACAACAGGAGTCGTCAGTGCACCTTATGGAAGATAATTTGTACCAACTGATTTAGAATTTTAAATATCGCTGAATTTCTCACTTTGAATTTTTTTACTCTGGAAAAAAAAAAAGTTTGATTTATTTTTATTCTGAATTTTTGTTTAGTTTTCAAAATTAAAATTTCACCTTTTAAATATTCAGCACAGATATTTTCAAGCCCTCAAATAAAAAAAGTCAAAATTCAGAGTGTAAAATTTGCTGTGAAAAAATTCACAACAGAGATCCAAGATTCCGAGGCCTAAGAAACGGATCATGTGTGAGAGAGGAGGACAGAGGCTGTTTCCTACTGGCTATTCTCCTCTGTCCGCAGGGTTTACACTTAAGAAATAAAAGAGATGAGGTTTTGATGAAGCTAATGCTGACCAGATTAGGTGCAAACAGGAAATGATTAACCAAATTAGATCAGATCACTTTGGATCGATTGTTTAGGACTTGGCATCTTTGATCTTTCATGTGATTTTTTTTTATTGTGAATTTTACACTCTAAATTTTGACTGTTGAATTTGAGGGCTTGAAAATATTTGGGCTGAATATTTGAAAGGTGAAATTTGTATTTTGAATTTTGAAACATAAAGCGTACACTTAAAATTTCAGCAACTAAATTCAGAATAAAAATAATTCAAACATGTTTTTTCAGAGTTAAAAAATAAAAATAAAGTGTGAAATGAAGTGGCATTTAAAAATTAAAAACTGATGAAACAAATTATCTTACACAGTTTCTCCAATACCAAGAGACAATCCCACTGCATCTCATTTGACGCTCACAGCTCGCTTCTCAGCTGAGCAGTGAAACCATAAACAGAACCATGAATGCTTGTATTAATCATAGGCTCCTGTAAGTGTGGTTTAAATCCATTTTGTATTTTTAGTTTTCACATCATCTAAAATGTATTTGACAGTGTTTGTTAATGTGTGAAAAGTAAATTTTGTCACCATGATAAATATCTGCTGAACATTCCATCATAGGGATACATTCAGAACCCCCCAGCTTGTTATCACTGCAAAAAATCTATTAAGGAAACATGCATTTTTGGCCTACTTTTGTGATTTTGTTGTTTTTGACATGACCTTTGAGCTGCAAAGTTAATAACTCTTTTGAAGATAAATAAAGTTGTTGATGGAGAAGTTTTTTCATACTTGATTTGACTTAATTATTATTTAGTTTTGATACTAGTTGTAGTATTGATTAGTATCTGGATATGGATTTTTGGATCTCGCCAAAAAGGGAGTTGCAGGAGAGAGACGACAGAGTACATTCCAGAAAGACTCATAACTGCTCCATAGAAATGCACACACTAGCATTTTTATTTTTTTTTATGTTTTTCAAGCATTTATTGTATGTGTCAGCCATAACCCAAATATATATATATATATATAAATATACATATATATATATATATATATATATATATATATATATATATATATATATATATATATATATATATATATATATATAAAAAAGAGAAACAAAAAAGCTATAGAGCAACCACATTAACTGCTGGAACACTACTGGTAAATCCACTTATCACCATATGTCTAAACACTTTTGCATGAATGCTAAACCCTCTGTTGGTTCTATATTAAGCTAACTGGTAATTCTATGAGACAACCAATCCTTCCTTTTTTCATTATCCTGATCAAGGAATGCTCAAGGATTTCAATTGCACCCAGACAGGAGATAAATGAAATTATTTGACTGACCCCAATTTCTATCCAATTCATATACCATTCTGATACTTACAGGTCATAATGCTGATTCCACTTTGGGTCCAATGTATTTCTCACAGTATCTGTAGAGTGGCATTGTCCTGAGCCGTCCACCACCACTTTGGCAAAAGGATCGGGCAAACCTGGAACACAAAAACATTCACATCACCTCCAATAATGAACTTAACATTAAAAGGGGGTATGTAGACTTTTTATTTCAATGGCCCATCTGTGTCCCCAGACATGAGGTAAACATGTTAAAAATAAAACCTTGCGTACATACGGACAACTTATCCATCCATATACTGAAAATTTGCAAAACATGAAAGAGAATGCTCAAGGTAATGCCAATAAATCTACATAAAATGAGACTACATGACATGATTCCATGAATAAAAAGACAATTAAATAAAGAAAAAAACTTCTGGCATCTGGCAAAAAAGCAGCAGCCCAGTTGTTTCTGATGGGCACAAATGTGGTCACATGTAAAGCAATGACACTTCACATCTGAAAATCTGTTTTCTGTATGTTCTTTTACCTCTGGCACTGATACTACATGTGGTCAAACCTGTTAGGTTGCCCTCATTCTTACAATATTTATGTTTGTAGAGCATGTGACGAGCTAAGAGCAAGCCCTCTGAGACAGTCGCCTATTCAGCTCTTTTACAAACACCTTTACTGGCTCCAAATTTGTTTATAGTCAGGTTTATCAGGCCTTTTCAAACATAAATATAGCTTATCAAACTAAAACACAATGGCATTTAAGCTGATAACCTGTGGAGCAGCACCCATGGGACTTTTTCAGTAAAGCTTCAAAGCAGCCATCATTGTGAACGCCTGTTCTTGTTCATGTGTGATCCAGTGGGACATGAATAGTAACATAAAAATAAAAAATAGGTTTTACTCACGGAAGAAGTCTTTCTTTGCCAGGTTCTTGGCACACAGGACTGCAAGAGAGAAGAAAAATAATTACAACAAACTATTAAAAAAGAAAATTTCTAATATCTAAAAAATATAAAAGTTTTAAAATGAATGACAGTAGCTCCCTGGAAATCCTATTACAGATTATAATTCCATTTCCTGATTTTAACATATCATGTCCCAAATAAAAGAGAAGGCCTTGAGACAAAATGTTAGATCAGGGACAATGACAAAATTATTTACAAATCTTTTTTAGAGAACTTCTGAAACAATAATGAAAATGAAAACAATAAATGGCAGAAAGTTAGTTTAGTCCATAATGTTTCTCTTTCTTCTGGTTAGCAAACTATGCTAGTCAAGATTAAAGGATTAACTTGTACATGGCTCCACGGTCTCAGCCAAAGCCAGTGCAGCAGAAAGCGTTCAGCATCGTCATCACTGGACCACTGCTGCCAGGCCCAGTGTGCACGTGGGCAATCAAACACAAAGACACATACACACACAGCAGTGGTTAGTAACAATTCCAACTGAAATCCAACATACGGCAACATGACCATATTTTGTTAGAGGCATCAGATCCATCTGCAGTCCTACCAATATTTTATGCAAAAAACAACCGCAAAATCCAGATCACTGTAATAAAAATGTTGTATATTATAATGTCTGCAGTGACAAGGCAATCAAAAACAACAGCGAGAATATATTTCATTCTCTGCACCAAAACCTATTAGAGAGTAAGAATTAAGATTGCAGCAATGTGTCCACCACATGCAGCAAAAGGAGTACGAAACAGTCAACAAATGGTCTCCACCATCCAAGACCAGAGTCAGTGCCAGACTGTTACTCATAATAATGCCAGACAAACTGAATTGTAATCCCTGAGGGATGATTGCAAAATTTGCATTTATCATTCATATAAAAAGACATGTCAATAATGCTTTTAATACAATTCAAAACTACATTCTACAAGTTTAAAATTAAAACTCTGTTGTTAGTCATTATATTATTGTATGGCAGGGCATCAGTGACACTCAAGACTGCAGCAGTTAGAGAGCACAGTCTGAGTCTGTGTGAGCACAAGGTCAAACTGAACGTTATGATTCGTTTGGGTCAAAGGTCAGAGGTCAGAAACAGACAGACAGGCAGGGGGAGGGGGTAGAGTCAAAGCGTGTGTTTTCTCAAGGGAGTCTACAAACCACCGTTTGAACTTGTGTACCGAGCACTCAAACAAATGGTGAGTAATGCAGACGGGTGGATTTAGGGCAGGCTGGTTCTACTGTTAGGCATAGCATTTGACAATCATGCTTAATATTTTTTTCTTTTTTATATATCAAATCTGCACCATGATCTTAACTTTTAATAACCAATAGATGCTTAAAAATGCAGATTGTATAATAGTCTGTGGACATTGTTCTTGTGTGCTCCGAGGCTACAGAGTTCAGCAGCTTTAACCCTGAGCTCTCAGGCTGGAGCGGTGAAATGTGACTAGTGCCTCCTCTATGGGCAAGAGGAGCCATTCTAATCCATTTGTTCAGTCAAGTTAGGCATTATGAAGATGCTTTACCATTATCTGTCTGTTAATGTAATATTACTTTCATAGCTTCCAACTCAATATCTGCCAAACAAAATGAGTGCTCAATGGCAGCTGACATTGGCATAATAATCATCATAACAAAGAGCAGTGAAGTTGTCAGCATTCCCAATGGATAGCTGCACATCATAGCATGATACCCTACACGTATCAGTGATTACGAAAATAAAATTGGAAAGCAAAGTACAGAGCATTGGGTGGATATCAGTGGCGGTGAAAGCAAGGGTTTATCAGCAAAACGGCATCTTGACAATAACATATTAACAATTGCTCAAACATGCACGATTCACTCCAAATAGAAACTGGTGAGTGAGTAAATGGTGACAACTATAACACTGCCAGCTCTGAAAAGTTGATTTAGCATAATAACACTGAAGTCTATGGTATTGATGTAATAAATACTTTATATACAGACAACAGATAAAGTATATTAATATATTTTCACTCCAAGATTAGGAGCCAGTGCCAAACCAGATAATCTTGAGTAAATGAAGCCTGCATGTAAAGAATAGATTGAAAGAGCAAATGAACCGTTAAAAGTCTTGTAAAACACAAAAGGCAAACTGCCACTGGATCCTCATCTTTTCAAAGTGTAGCACAAAGGGGACGGTCTCTCAACACGATGTTGAGCAGAGATCTGTCCTTAGGCAAAGTGCTTCCTTGAAACCTGCTCTGACCTCAAAATGATGTAAACGGCACATATAACGTTACAACCAGTCTGACGCCCGGAGGAGCACAGACAGATGATACTGAATTGTAGCATAGGTGATTTTCAGTAAGCTTCTCTGGAACTTGGATGTAGAACCACAGGCAGCCGTCAGTGAGATTTAAAAAAGGGAAGGCCCACATCCTTGGCCTTTAGCTTTGTTGTGGCTCTTTCTGGAGTCTAATTCACAGCATTGTTTAACAGTTTAACAAAACACTTCCTCTTCCCCAACGCCTCCCTGGCTCTCCCTACTCTCTCAACGCACTGGAACTAACAGAAAATACATGTTGGCATGTTTTTAATCCTTGTGTACGTGACCATTTTAGTTTCACGCAGCAGGTATTCACTGCAGTGTACAATGTGAAAATGCTGTCAAACAAACCTACAGCACACTTCCTCTGCAAAGCCATTACTTCCAAGTGCTTTCCCTCAGCGCAGTGAATGCTCAGGATGCCAATTATGTCATTCATTTAAAAGGCCAGCGGTCTACAGCTGACACACCCCCTCCCTCTCTCCTCTGTCCCAGCAGAGAAGTCTAAGATGAAGAGGCTGCACAGGCGAGGACTGTGCAGAGAAGTGGAAGAATGGGAGGGACCATTATCATCATTATTAAAAAAATGTGACCTGTCTGCTGTAAATGCATAAGTCATTTAATTCTACAAATAGAGGAATGCATCTGAGGTTCTAAATCTCTTGATGATGATTTCTAGGAGTGTGGAGTTTGCATGTTCTCCTTGTGTGTTTGTAGCCTACTCCCGCAGTAGGCTAATCCCTCAGCTGTAGCTGATCTTCAGCAATAAGTTGAAGATCTGGAGATGGGTTAACAGGAGCTGCATTGCAGATTCCCACTCGCCTGACCAGCCAGTACCTTCGTCCCTTCCCTTGATGATTAGTTTATCCGCCTGTCAATCACACCCTCTGAAATCAGGGAGACTCCAGATCCACTCATCCAGTTTGGTTCTGGCTAGCCACGTTGCCCAGAGCTCTAGTCTAGTTATAGAATGTCACAATTTGAATGAATGCAACTAACCAGTCGCAATCTGCAATTTTTTAAGTACCATCATTTCCTCTGCAAACAACAAAATATCATAGATTATTCTGCAAAAAACTGCTAACCCTGTAATTTAGATTTGTACCTAAACTATTATGGCACGTCTTCTCCACTGTGTATTGAACTGAATGTTTGGAGCTCCAGTGCTACTGAACCCACCGAACAGCCCACCACTAAAACACTGCACTCTCCTTTTCCACTTCCACTTGTTTTGATGCACAAAGCTGCTGCTGCTCCTGCTGTGGCTGAGTGTACATGTGCACGAGGCGTGGGATGACACGGCACATCACCTCTGTCTCACCTCTCCATCCTCTTCTCCTGTAAAAATCCTAAATCACAGATGCCCTTTCTCCCACGCTGGAAACAAAACACAGTCAGTGCTAGTGCCTCCAATGAAATTGCTGTAGCAGACTCACACACACAAGGCTCCAACATGAAGAGAAGAGAAAGAGAAAACATCAGCTCTAATGGGACGGTGTGATCAATACAGAAATAATCAATCACTTAATTAAGAGTAAAATGATATCCACAATGCTCTGCCATAAATTTTTAATACATGTCTTTCCAAAGTATTCATATTTATTTATGAGGTCAATATTGCATTTTAAGTAAGGTTTACATGCAATTCCAGTCAAAAATATATTTTTATCACAGGACACTAAATGAAGGAACATGTGGCAAAGTTTTTAATTTGATTCCCTTCAGGCTCCAACTGCACAAAGCCATTACCAAACCAGCACATTTAACAGATAAATATAAACAAAAGAAACGAGTCATTCCAATAACAGTTTCAGATAGTTTGTAATGTTTTCTTGTAATCACAAGGCTGGAATCTCACAAGCTTTCACAGCTTCAGGAAATGCATTTGTGCAGCGCTCCCAATCTGAGGAGAGATGAGGAGAAAACAGTGCATGAAGTGGAGCCAGTGCTGTCTGTCGCCAGTCTGGGCCAGATCCGGGGCTGAGCGATGGAGGAAGGAAAGAGAGACAAGACAAGAGGGATGAGGGGCTTCCTGTTCAAGAAAGAGAGAAATCGAGGGGGGGGGGGGGGGGGCTCAGGACACAGGGAGGAGATGGAGAGGGCAAGGGCATTCTTTGGAGAACAATGTAAATAATAAAAATGTTTATTATATTTTAAATATTATATTATATAGACATTATTTTATGTAATTTTAATGTAATTTCCTTTATTAAAAATAATAAGCACGCAATGCATGCTACATACAGTTCCTTTAAAGTATCAATTCTATCAGTTCTTATGATTTATAGATCCCAAATATGTGCAATTTTGGCCTTATTGTAAATGTAAAAAATAAGGCATTTTCCCCTTAGGGTTTCTAACTGATACTGATTTTCTTATTCACCTGCAGTGTCTGAATAGACCCAGTCCATTTACCAATGCCATGTTATTGTTCAAATTGATTTTATTAGTCATTATTTGTCATTCTGCATAGTAAATGCTTACTTAATTAGTAAGTGATATAAACATATCAAAGTCAAAGATTTGGAGAGGGAAATGTGTCAGGAATTGTGAATATTGTGCAGGGAAATCCTCCATAACTGCTGGAAAATCAATGTGTTGTGCAAACGGATGCTCACCTCCACAGCAGCCAAGTTATGCAATGCTGTGTTCAGTCTTTCCGACTTCCTGCTCACAACGACCTGATGCCACCAGATCCAAACATAACACACAAAACAGTTCAACCTAAATGGACAAACTACCTAAATAACAAAAAAGAAGACGAAGACCTGTAAGGCCTTCTCTAATCACATCTGAACTGCCAATTTTGCCAAATAACCTGGCCAGTATGAACACACTGAGAGATGACTTGACAGTTTACATCTGTTGAAGATATTAGGAAAACTAAACAATATTGACTAAAAAGTGGCAGTCTAATATGAGGCGCTGGAATCCTGGGGGTTCCCCGCTTCATGAAACATGAGCTGAGGAGAGAGCTAGCTCCAAGAGGAAAGACTGTGTTCCCTTTCATCCAAATTATGGAATTATATCCTCATAAATCTGCAGCTGTGACGCCAAAAACTTTAAAACAAAAGCACAAACTTAATTTTGGAAAAGAGCGGGGAAAGGAGCAAATACTGGGGCTTAGAGGTTCGGTGATACATTGTTTTCTAGATCTACCCAGACAAAATGCTCACAGAACATTAGAGGAGTAGGCATAGGCAATATGTAAAATGATTGATAATATTGTGAATGCCTATCTTGTAAACAAGTGTATAAAGTAATATTTCTGAATGTTTATTTTACTTTCACTTTTGTCTGATATGTCTGATGACATTTACAGGTTCGTTTTAGCACGTGTTGTTAAATTGGTTGCCAGAAATCATAAAATATGTGTTAGTGATTTTTGACTTTTTAAAGTTGTAATACTGATCTAAAATTAATTCATAAAAGAAACATGCCCGCTGGAGCACTAATTTCTGCCTCCCCCTTTACAGTGTGTCGCCAACATCATGATGCTGCCAGACGGGACCTGACTGTTATAGAAAAGATTCGCTGACACAGTATGTCTGCAGAGAAAGAGTAACAAAATGCACAAACTAATCTAGTTTTTATGCACCATCTATCAGCCGTATCTTGAGGAGTGAAAAGCAGACCAAAGAAAAACATGAATGCAGACTAAAAAGGAGTGTCTGATTGGGCTGAACACTGTCACTAAACAAGGCAATCATAATGAATAATACCATGAAAACCTTTATGTAGTCACATTGCAAGAACAAAGTTAAATATCTCAAGGTTAAATCATCAGCTGGTTGTAACCATTAAAAATATATATTACTCCAATAACACAATGGTTTAAAAAAAAAAAAAAAAAAAAAAAAAAAAAAAAAAGGTAAATCAAGGGAAGAAAGTCTTGTGCTTTATCTAAAATTTTTTTTTTTTTTTGTGGCCGATATGATACCAATAAAATGGGAGTTGGAGATATAAAAATTCATTGTAAATCTTCAGTTGATTATATTATAAAACTTAGGTCTACAGGATTTTAAATTGGGTTATTTTGCCTCTTTACAGTTTTTTACATACATATTTAAAGACAGTAGGTCGGCCTAATGGCATTTTTGCATGACATTCTGGCCAGTAAAGAAAGTAAGTAACTACTGCTATTAGTCTTTAGTGGTAAATGCGTGCGTGCCGTGGTAATTAATTATGCGTAAATGCTTATCATTCACAACTCTATTCACAGCTCATTTACATATCAATGTGTGTCCAGTAACGTTTGTACAGCCACTACAGTCATTTAGAAAACAGGCTGTTTATGTGTATGTGGAGCTACAGCAGCTAATAGCTAACCAATGAGAAACACCAAAAAGTAACTTCAAAAGCGACACATTTACCATACAACACTTACAGCTCGTACACGCTCCTCTCAGATCCCAAGTTTTCACAAATAAGTTTGGTAAAAACAAGCTCTAGACCTAACCTGCACTGAAGTTCACTTTTATTTATAGTAAGTATCGTGCATCAGTCTAAAAGAGCATTTAAAGCCAGCGCCTCAGTTACGCACATGGAATAAGCACACGTGAGTGATGTGACTCTGGGGGTGCGTTAAGGGGCAGTGCGGCGTCATGCACACAGACAAATTACTCCGCAGATAAATATTGATGCGGTGCTACATATTAGGGCATTTATCTGTCTGTAAATTTAATTAACTAGACATAATATTCAGAGTCTAAGATTTATAACGAGGTATAACATGCCCACGTGCACTATCGTCCCATGTCGGCCAGATTTAGGCTGATAGCTGATATGTCTCCAAGTGCCCATAGCGGCCGATATTATCGGCCCACCAATATATCGGTAGGGCTCTACTTTATATGTTTTTAGGGCTGCACTGTAAAGAAATTCTCAATTGAAAAACATGTCCTGCTGATTGATTAGTGACTATAAAGGGTGCATGACAAAAGCTGACTCGAACTGCAAAAACAAGACTAGAGTTTCATGGGAGCTTAGGCAAAAACAGCTTTTTATACAGAAAAAAGTACTAGGAATCAATGTATTTATACAAAGACAGATTAAAAATGTGATTGGTTTAATCTGCCTTTTTAAAATATCCAAATATAAAATCTTCAACTAACTCATCAACTTCTCATTTCTGCTGTTGTACCATATAAATTCTTATAATCTAAATAAAATGATAGGTTGACAAATACAAAACTTTTGGTATTTAGTGGACTCGACTGATTGCCTAAACGACTAAAGGGCCACTGCACTAATACATCTAGGACCCATAACAGACCACACACCACAATATGACATAATATGATTCAGCGATCATTAGTAAGGAACCAATCATTAAAACCTGGGAACCAGGGGTGCACAGTATGCAAGAAAATATCAGAGCTGGGCATTGCTAAGAATCACAAAATACAATGTCTACAATACCAATTCTGATAAATATGGGTCTTTACACCTTGTCTTTATTGTGCCAAATAACAAAATGCTTTGGAATTTCGTGTTTACAATGGCCAGCAATCAGAGTAATTGATTTATTAATTATTAAATTAATAAATCAATTAATAAATCAATTAATTGATTTATTTCTCAGTTTTGCAATTTATGTCTTGTAGTACAGACACTAAGTGTACAACTAAATTGATAAAAATGTACATTGTTTATGCAATGCACATCCATCCCTGTATCAAAGGGTGAGCACTGGATTCATTTATTAGTTTAATAAAACTTTTTATGCCTTCAGCGGAATGTTAATGCTGCTGTGTGGAATGTACAATAACATGTTTTAAATTTCCTTTTTTTATTTAACAACATGAAATTGTGTGCATGTGTGGGGTAAATTAAATAATTGCGGGAGTTGGATAACATTTACTGAGCTCAGTGCAAATTCAGACTAATTGTGCTTCCAGAACAACACAGAGCTGTTGTAAAAGAGACAGTAAAGAAAGGTTTCCTTGCGTAGCAGTGGAAGAATCCAGGGATGATTTTCCCATCAGTCCCCACTGCTACAGCTGCGTGCCAGAAGTCACTAATGGAGGAAGTGGATCGGATAAAAAGGCTCCGCTGTGACAGCGTGCTGCAGATAAGAACCAAAGCTTGAAGTAAAGGTGATGGGATTTTAGTGAAGCCACAGAGGCAGAGCAGAAGATTAACGGAGTGAGAATGGGTCTGCGAAGTTCAAAATAAATTGTAAAAACAAGATATAGCACTTATATCAGGGAAAAGTTGTATCTCTTTCTATATCAAACATGCATTACTGGATTTGATTAAACCAACAAAATGGTTTATTATAGACTCCTTGATTAATCAACAAAGAATTATCAAAGCCAAAATGAAGTCTTCATGAGCACTCATCAAGGGTTGTATATACATATTTTTTTCAAGACTGTGTCGGTTTTGGAGTCTTAATACAAAAAAAAATATTTGTTCCATTGTTACATCACATGAAATAATCGGGTAAATCTGCTATCTAAATGTAAAAGTAATATGAGAGAGTGAGAGCGTGAGAGAGTGTGAGAAGATACAGATATATGCAGCTTGAATGTACTTTGAAAGCTAAATGATCGCACTTTGAGACACTTAAATCATTACTACAGTTTGTAAAATTAATGCATGAGAGTGGATCCCAGTGTGAACCCAGAAGACCCTGTACAGTGTCTCAGTGCCATAGCAGAAGAGCAGACTGACCCTGCAAGCGGAGAATGTGTCTGTGAACTGGAAACACTCACACATACATCCTCTATGAGATATTACATTCCTGGCATTCCTTTTAAAGACCACTGCAGCATTTCTTTAAAACCATTCTCCATGTGCAGAAAGGGGGAAAACTCAGGTCAGGATAGTAGACCGGGTAAGACCATTTATGTTTGAAAGTATGGGCAAATTGTCATTATTATATATATTTGACTGTATTGAGTTTTTTTTTTTTTTTTTTTTTGGTTTCGTTTTGTTTTGTTTTTTTTCCTGGGAAAACAAGTGATTCATTTGATGTTTTACTCACAGTGATTTAGAATTACTTTTGGAAGCTACAGTCTCAATTTGTATGATGCATTACTTCAATTGTCAGAATATATATATATTTATATTTATATATTCATATTTATTTATTTATTTATTGTTATAGAGTGTATCAAAACTCTATTATCACGGAGGTAGGACTTATGGAAATGTATAGTACAATTACATACATTTACAATTAGATGGCTGCAAGAGTCAAAAACTTGCAAATTAATTGATTAACATGATACGACCGACCATGCTAGTTACAATACACCGTTGTGAAGCTATTGAAGACGCAAAATTCTGCAAGGTAGACTCAAGTTAAATCAATTATAGAACATTTTAGTCGCAGTCGCAATTTCAGTATAATACATCTCCAGTCAAAACAGAAGCATACATGCACCAGTGATCCAAGTGCTTAAAGCAGCTATAAAATAACGATGAGGCAAATCCTAAGAGTCCAACTCGTCATAGTGCAGCTGCACCAATGTTAGTTAGCATGGTTGGCTAACAAGCTAACATGCTACAGACGAAACGGGTTTTAAATGGGCTTACCTGTCAATCGCAGTTTTACTGGGCCATTTCTCCTCACTCCTTGGTTAGACATTCCCTTGTGTATTCCAGCTTGACAATATTTCAAGAAATATTTGACTCATGTATACGTATAAAAGGTGTATCAAGAACGTAGCTCCCAAAACAACCCTGGCGCTGTTAGCTTCGGATTAGCTCCAAGAAACACCATAGCATATCACGCTGATTGTGTGCATCAAATGTAATCACGTCATTAGAAACGTCGCTTCTTTGCGAGGCGCATTCAGAATAATCAAACCATCAACATCCCAATTAAAAATGTGTGATGAAAGAAGGGTGCAGTTTAAAAAAAACTAGTAACAGTCTTGCCCTCCATCCGCACAGGCTCCACAGTGTCCGCGCTGCTCAGTCTGAAGTTGGTCGTGATGCTAAAGAGCCGCGTCTAAAGCGCAGACGGACTCACCGCAAATAAAGCACACACCCGGTGCAGCCTGTCAACATAAAAGCGTCCTACTGGGACGTGCAAATAAACACATAGCCGTAGTCTCTTGGGCAAATGTGTAAGTATTTATTTTCTTGAAAAAATTTGATTCTACACAACATTAGGTATTTTAGCAACATAATAATTACTGAAAAAAATTGCTAAATGCGATACATTTTAGATAATTACGCATTGTAATGTTGGCGATGAGGTAAATATATTTTACGTTCTAAGAAATAAAACATTTCTCAAGATCACTAAAGAAAAATAATAGAGTTAATTTTTGAGGGTCATGGTCATATAGTTGCCTCAAAGCGTAGTTCTGTCTGGCCAGGTAAGTCATATGGAGCTATGATTGCATATGGATGAATGGATGCCCTCTAGCGGTTATATTGGTACTTTGGAATATCCATGGGTTTCAGAATGATGAAAAGCTAAGAAGCTAAGACCATTGTCATAGCAGTTAACAATTCAACAAAGCATATCTTTTGTATGGTCAACTGCCCTCAAAATGGCACCATATATCAGTTTCTTGTTACAGCTGGCCTGAGGAAACACTCAATTAAAACGCCCATTAACATTTATTTGCAATTAGTAAAATGTAAACAAATAATATTCCAATAGTAAAAATACAAACAGTATACCAATTACAGTTATTACAAAGCCTGTAGTAGTGTTAAAATTTAAAAGTGCTTTGGTTTTGAGGTGCCTGGAAAGCATATCCATCTGTTGCTGCCTCAGGGGCCAGAGACCCGTCATCTTCATTCTTAAAGACAAGCAACATTAGATGTTAGACAAGTGTTAATGCATACGTTTACATATTTTGGACTGTTTAATATTTCAAATGCATAGGGTAGGTTAAAACAATGACAACATAAATAAAAATCTTCACAAATGGTATATTTGGCTAAAATGATAACTCACAATAACTGATAGAAAAGGTCTCATTTGTGATCTACTGAATGTAAGTTGTAACTTTGCTGCATTGAGCGATTTTTTTCCAATAGAATTAAAGTAATGTGAAAGTGTTATATATATATATATAATCAAGGTACTCAAAGGTTCCACTTAACTAATAATATGCACTTCAGGCACATGGGCCAAATCCAGTCCTTAGTTGATTCTAATAAAAAGAACTCTATTAGAACTCTAAAATGACTTGATTCCTTTAACCTCTGGGGGAGATCACCCAAGCCTTCTGAGGAGTAGAGTACCGGTATATATGTGACTTGCAAAAATAGTATAGTACTCTCTTGTTTGACTAGCAGAAAAATTGGCCTGCGACCAAGAAAGATATCCTGTCCCTGGCTTAAACCAACCTAAGGAGAAGGAAAACTTACCTCTAAAGTGAAAAAACGATCGATTATGTTAAGGGACGATTTGTAGACTGCCTCGTTGTCATGGCATTGCAGCGCTTCAAGCTTTTCAAGCCCACCAAACTCCTCAAACATTAAACAGAGTTTATCACCCTCCCCCGTTTTCTCTGCCATCTATAAAGAGACAAAAATACATGAATTTAATCTGCTGCCCGCAGATTAAATGTTCTGTGCATCTTACTGTGCACAGAACATTATTTTTGTTTTTTTTCCAAGATACCTGTAAAATATTGAAGATGGCATCCAAGATGATCAAAATGATTTTGCTATCTTTTGAAGTCAATAGTTGAACTAACGCTGGCAGCACATGGCACTGGACAAGGTAAGCCATTTGTTCCACAGTTCCTCCACTTGTAAAATTTGTGACCGCCCACACCACCTCCTTCTGTGTCTTGTACTCTCCCTGTACAAAAACAGACACCAGAATGATAATTTAAATTGAATAAAAACATGCACTATAAATAAAACAATATTGCCTACATTCTTACATTTCTGAGGATTTCTATGAGGATGGGTATCAGGCCGGCATATATAACCTCCTGGATCTGGCTGTGCTTGCCAGCAGTAATGTTGGACACTGCCCATGCTGCTTCTTTTTGGATGAAGGGCTTGTGGTGACGGAGTAATTGAGGGAACAAAGACAAGGCACCTGCATTGAGTACACATTGGGTCTGCTCATCTGTCCCTGTCACAATGTTGCCGAGTGATCGCAAAGCAGGTGTCTATACAGTTTTAACAAGAAAAAACAGCAATAACTACTTTTTAGGACATAGAGTATCAAGGGATATTGTCAACACTGAAATCCATACCATAATGGCATCATCTCCACAACCTAAAAGTTGGACCAGGCGGGGCACCAGCCCAGCACGCACCACCACTTCTATCCTCTCATTGGAGCCGTCCGTCAAGTAAGATACAGCCCAGCAGGTGTCTGCCAGCACCTCTATGTCATTGCTATGAAGCAGGTGGAGAAGCGCTGGAAGCAGCTGCTCCACTGCTTCTAAAGGAGGGGCGGGGTCTTTATTCCGGCACAGGTTGGATAGAGTCCAGGCAAGATTACGCAGGTAACCAGCCTAGAAGTTTGGTGTAAATGTGTTACAGTTGAAGCAGAAACAAAAACACATCATTACCATGATTCATATTTCAGCCATTCTTACTACAGTGATAGAGCACTCTCATTTTTCAGTATAATACTTACTGGGTACACACAGAGATCAGGAACAGCCACCAAAGTCAGAAGAGGCTGAAGACCTTTGTGTTGGATCACAAGGTCTCTAAAGTTAGGCCCATCGCCTAATTAATATATATAAAAATGTTAAGTATTGCTATGTAAAATTGAATGAAAAGTAAATGAGACAGTATACACTACCTGCAATGTTCCCCAAAGCCCAGATGGCTTGTTCACTGATGTGTGGTTGTGTTGATGACACCAGATTAATAAATGCTGTAACGGCCCCTCCTTCCACAACAGCTCGTGTTTGTTCTGAAGTCCCAGAGGCAATGTTTGTGAGAGCCCATGCGGCCTCAAACTGAATTGGAGGACATTCAGATAATGAAAGAAAATAAACAAATCTCGGTATAAGGCCAGCTTTAATTATGCTGTCAATTGGAGGATGCTTTCCTCTTGAAAGAAGTTTTCTGTTTAGAAAGAAAAAAGTATGCATGTTATTCAACAAAAGAAAAGGGCAAAATAAAACAGAATAAAGAATTTACTTTACCGGGCAGCTTGTACTGCCTGCAGCTGATAAGGTAGGCTCTCACTGTATACGCCTTCCACAATTTGCTCAACTGGCCACTGAGGCTATATTTGTTTAAAAAAAAAAAAAAAAAAAGGTGTCATTATAAATTATAGTACAGTACAATAACACACACCACATTTATTTGTATACCTATTGTAAAGCACAAAACTAACTGGTACAGAAAAACGGTAACTGGTGTTTATAGTTTATGGTGTTTATAGTTTATTACTAGTTGTAGGCACTTATTGTAGTATTGTATTGTATTGTATTGTATTTATTAGGGTTTATGTAGGCTATATAATGGTTGATCCCCGCATATATTTTATATTAATATTAATATTTAATCCTCACAATTTACAGCATGTGCAGAACTTTACCTGTCCATTTGAGTCCTGCTCTTCAGCAAGTTCATTAACAGGGCTTTCAACATTCCTCCTCTTTAATATCTGCTCATCCTTTTTAGCTTTTCGGAGCTCCACGCTCACTTCCGCTCTCCTGCGCCTCAGCTCCTGCAATGAGTCACAGCGTATTATAATGCTAGCTAAATAAAGAGATGAGGCTATTCATTCTCGACCAAAGACAACTTTAATAACTTACATTTGGGCCTTTACCCTTGTTTTTGAACTGGGAGAGTCTTGCTCCGCTGTCGCAGCCAGCTGACATTACTGACCGTTGAGCAGCACAAACGATCCAATACAGAGGTCCTGATCACATTTTTAACAATCAGTCAGTTCAACTGGACATTTTGAAATACTGCTAGCAAAGAGTGGTAGTGTTTTTAAAGACAGAATTATGATAGCAAAATGTTTGGCCAGAGCAAAGCCGGTTTGTTAAGACCATGTGTAACAACTACGGAGCAAGACGTCTGTTCCCGTGTAATAAGAAGTAATTAAGGCTTCAAACGTTAGTGTTCATGGCCAAACGTTCAGTTTGACCATTTCATTAAAAGAACACTCCGTTATAGCGTTAGATAGTGTTTAGGATTGTGCTTTCTCTTCAGAGCATGTGCTTACCTTCCGACGATCCTGTATCTTTTTTCTCTCAAATGACTGACGTCTAGCACAGACCGCCCTGATAGTTTTCTCGATCCGCATTGGTCCAAAAAGCTCCCAGCGCCACCTTTTTAGAAAAAAATAACAAAACTCCTCTGCAGTTGTCAGTGGCAACCAAAGTGAAATCTCGCGAGAAAAAAGCGGCGCGGTGCGTTCTCGTTGGACATGTGTTGGGGGCGTGCATGGTTTGGCTGCATGCTGGTTGCTTGGGTCTGCTAAGTGCTCCTGTCGTCGCTTTGGTGCTGCATTTTAACCGCGCTTTGCGTTTCTGCCGATTGCTTTCACCTGTGTCTCAAGTAAGGTATTGTCATAGAAAAAAACAATTAGAACAAAACAATCTTGATCTTAGGATTTTATGACGTATTTCCGTAGTATAGGCGGCGTAATGACCCAGTGGCCTAATGGATAAGGCATCAGCCTCCGGAGCTGGGGATTGTGGGTTCGAGTCCCATCTGGGTCGTATTTAACTTTCTTTTAGGAGTTCAGGAGTCATGTCTTTACAGTGTGGCTGTTTAAATAGCAATGAGGAATCTTAAAGCAACCATTTCGCGATATATACATGCATTTCGTCCCGTCCTATATACGCCCTCATATTCCAGAAGTAAAATAGGTACAAGTCAAAACACTGTGCAATGAAAACAGCGAAGTCAGTTTGTTTTTCCTACAAAACAGCTGAATGAGCAAATGCCCATTTGTCTCCAGGTAATAAACATGTTTTTACCTTTACTCTCGACACGTATGGTAAACCCTGGTCAAGTAATTTGACATAAAGTTGCATAATGTCTAAATTGTGAACATGATTATTTTTAAAAGACTATTTTAAGACCAGTGAGGTGAAGTTTTCTTATTATAGCATACTGCTGCGGGCTAAATTTACAGCGTCACAGGAAACTAAAAAGTACCTTTAACTGGCCACTGGAGGGCAGCAAAGTCTAGTTTAGTTCAACTTGTAATATTGACTTGTAGAAAAATTCAACATGGGCTACGTTTGAAATGGGAAAAAAAGACAATGGGATACCTATGATATTAAAAGGTCTAAAACTCAATCCACTCCAAGTCCATTTTAAAATGATTCACCAGTCAAAGTTTACGGTTGCATCCCATCTGTTTTGAAATAGTATTTATGAATGAAAGGAATGCCATAGCTGTGTGAATTTAGCCACGCCCCTCCCATCCATCCCATCAGACAGCAGTATAAAATCCAAGAAAACCCTGCGTTGTAGCAGACGTGGGTACATTGCACATGCACTAAACACAATGGCAAGGATTTTTGTTTTTCTTCTACTTCAGACGTTTCCTTGTTTTAACTCAGAAGAACATGTCATTACGGGTAAGTAGAGTATTTAATGCAATTTTGTGACACAAGCATAGCTCTTTATTGTTACCAATGCAATATCTGTTATAGTGTTTATGTAGATCAGTTGTGTAGTTGCGTAGAAGGAATTTAAAATAGTACACATCAAAGAAAGTTAAATTTGCTAGTCTAATAATTATACTTATAATTACATTTATTGTTTGTTTTCAGAGCTGTACACAGTGGTTGAAAAGGGTCCGAGCAGTTTTGTGGAAGGAGCTCAGATCAATCAGAGCAGACAGGTGGTCAAGGAGCCGTCTTTGCCCATTAATGAGCTTTTAGAGAAGAGCAGCCGAACAAGCGAGTCTAAGTTCACCTTGCACCCTTTGCCTTCTGTGGTGTGGCCTAAACATAGTGACTTGGTTCCCCTGTCCCGCCACCATAACCTCCACAATAAAAGCAAGAAGGGTTTAAAGACGGATCGTCTGATTGAGCACAACAGTGAGAAGACCAGAGAGAGTGCAGGTCTGCTTCCAAAAATCCCAGTAATAGGATCTACAGCTGCTGTCACCAACAAAACTATACAAAAATCCAACCAGGACCTTCTCTCCAGCACAAGCCCAACCCAGGTCAGCGAGCATGAAGTGCACCCCAACAGTAGAGCCAGAGCTCCTCCTCCACCTCTTCAGCCTGAACCTCCAGCTAGTGTCCCACGTAAAGACCCCCCAAACCGCAGGATGATGGACCCAGAGGAGAACCGTCCGGGCAAGTCCAGTATCTATCAGTCAGGAATTGTGAGCCGAAACAACAGCCGTCCCTCTGTGCTGTACAACCGCCGCTCCTCCAGCCTCCTCTATCACTTTGATGTACTCAGAAGAGGTATTTACAAGGCTCGAAAATGACCACTTAAATCACCGTGTACCTGATCATTAACTGTTTAAGATAACTTTATTAATGCCATAGTGGAGAGTACGGACACCTCTTGATACATATGTAAAGCAATAACAACCAAGATAAGTAAATTAATCATTAGAAGTAAAGAATTATCTGAAATTAATGTAAAAATTTTAATTTACCAAAATAGTTACTGAATTCAATGCAACACAGTATGCCTAAGCTCGATTATTCAAGATGTATTTTTTTAAACTGAAGATATGGTATAGTGATATTATCCCATTATTGAAACCACATTTACATTATATAATTAGTCAACAACCTCCCCAGGCACTATGGCTCTCACTTAGAGGCTGCAGTTACAGTTACAGAGGCTGCACACTCTCATTGACTATTAAAATGACACATAAGCTGCAAAATCATCTAATTTCTTTCTGATCATTCACATCAGATTTTGTGGTTTACATGTCATTTAAGTAATCTTGAATGTCCAGAAATCAGATAATAATTAGATTTTGATGTGCACGTAGACATGCCACTGATGTGAAATTTCACAGTGATAGCAATCAAAAGCCATGCATTGAGCATTTTAAATGGGTAATTAAGATGTTGAGCAGCCCTCACTTAGCTCCCCCTAATAACCCCACAATATGGAATGCAGCATCTGGGTTTCTGTAATGACAACCTTGTCTTTAGAAGTGACAGTAAAATGGGGGTCTGGCTCCATGGTGAAGCCTGGCAGACAGTCTTTCTCTCTCTCTCACTCTCTCTCTTTGTGTTCTAGAGTCAGACTTCACACATGATGCTTTCTGCCTGAGTGAATGCAGGAAGGAGAGGGACGAGCGCGAACACTACTGCTACAGCGAATTTGGTATGTACAAGAGAGGGACACTGTTTGAAATGTAAATAAAACAAAAATATTGAATATATACTGAAAATAAAGAAAATGTTTATATAGTCAGTGCAAAAATGCTATTGGGATTACCCAATTTAAAGGTGCAGTAACTTTTTTTGGTGGCACCTCAATAGAGATGATGTTGCTTTACTTACAATGTTCCACAGTATGGCAGTTAACTTATCCTTATACTTATTTCCTGGAGACAAGTGTATGTTGTTGCCAGGAGAGTAAGAATTTTTGAGCAATAAAAACACCTGTAATGAAATAGATGCTAGACAGTCCATTTAATGTCATACTGTGGAACATTTCAGGCAAAGACATTTCTATAAAGAAAAGCACCCCTTACAGAAAAGTAACATAATATACCTTACATTTTCTTATTGCATTTTACAATGTTCCAACATTTCTGAGTTGGCAAGGATTCAAATCCAGTCTTCAGTGAGTGACTAACCCTACACTGTTTGTCCTGTCACAGCCATCAATGGGATTGTCCATGACATTGACGTGCTGCGTAAAGGAGTGCGTCTGATCACACTGATGGTTACTAGTGATGGCTTCTACAAAATGAGCCGCCTCTACGTGACCCCGGACAGCTTCTTCTTTAAAGTCCGCCTTCTGGTTGTGGACACATTCAAATGCAGCAAACCTTGTCCAGATATCAAACTTGGTGAGTGCATATTAACCCAGTGTAACAATATAATGAGCACATTAGTCCTAATAGTCACATCAGTGTGCTGTTTGTGCATGTCCCAAGCCTGGATAAACTAAGATAATTTCATAAATGGACAGTTTTAGGCATATTTGTTAAAAGCACACAAAAGATTCATAAAGATACAATAGCCAAAAGAATACAACCAATCTTGGAATTATTCAATTACCTGCTGGGTTACTACAGAAAAAAACAATGATTACACTATTGTATAGTGAATACTAGAGTAGAGAAAAGCTTAAATATGTAAATATTAGGTTAACTGAATATTGTTTGGGAGTGTTGATAGGCCCTTCAACAATAAATATTGCTATTAAATGGTAATATCAGAGACCAATTTTTGCCACTGACTGTAAACTTCTTGCATACATACTCATAAACTTGCTCATAAAAGATGAGCTGAAATAAATTTAAAGAGCACAATGAAACTCTTTAGTAATTAGTTGATGAGACATAGATATGGAAGTTCTTTGACCCTTAACAGCTCAAATGTTGAGACGTTCATACTTGTTGAAGTCGTTATAGTAACTATTGTGGCAGGCCTTGGTGTTAATTTGGTGCTGTCCTGGCTATTGGCTTTGTTGTATTGAGTCACAGATAAATACACATCTTGCACACTTTTCTTCACTAGTGTTCACTGTTATGTTTTTAGGGACCAGATACATTATAATGGGTCAGATCTATCACCGGAGGCGCCACATTCATTCTGACCTGTTGGCTCTTGTTGGGGGCAAACTGAAGCCTGGAGATGGTCTGCTTCGAAGCAACAACTACATCAAAAGGTTCAACAAACGAAGACATCAGAAAGCTGTCGACGCCACCCGCTCCAGGTGCAGGTGAACTATACAGACTGCTGCCCTTCACTGAGGGCCAGAGACACTGAAGCTGATAGGACTGGTCATAACTAGCCTCACAGTGACTGAGACAGAGGAGAAGATATGAGGGAAAATACATCGACTTATAATGGACAACTCTTATATCATCATGCACCTTTTCATTTGTCTGTTCCTCAAGGATGTAAGCTTGTCCCACTACTATTTCTAGAAAAAAATGTGTTTATTCATGGCTGGTACATGAAATCGACCCACACTGTCTTGTTTTACATACTTGTACAAAACTCTTAATAACTTACAAAATATAGGGATATATTATTTAAGTGTCCTTAAAAGTTTCTATAACCTCGTAGCATCAGTTAAGTGGAAGGGGCATTTTAGTTAAATGATGTTGTAGGTCGAAGAATAAGGGTGAATAACATTATTAATGTCTTCATAATATTAAGGACGCATGGAACTTCAAACAAGGCCTGGCTAAATAACAAAAGAGAGTAAATTATATATGAGTGGACTAAGCCATAAATTAATTCTGACCCTAGTGGGGAATGAGTTGGAATTGAAATCTTGGGAATTTTGTAGCTCACTACCAGATGCCAAATGTCAACATGGCCAAACCAGGAATTATATAAAAAGATTGTTATCTGTTATCCTGATTGTAGTTGGACCTGGGATGGGAGTGATTTGCACTGTTTTATACACATTTTTGAAAATAAAATGTGTTTTTGTTCTTATCTATGAGGATTATCTGTAGCGTGAATCATTATCATTTTCCCAAACACTGCATGAGATGAGCTGTTGTGACCATATGACACAATAATTACACTGTAACTACCATAGTCTCCGTCTGGATTTAGGGAGACGATTTTTGAGTTTTTTCCATTTTTTTCATCTTAATTGTCTGTCAGCTGAAGCAGTCAGTTCCCAGGCCTATCTGAGATCAGCACTGGGGGGAACAGATGGAGGCGGACAGGAAGCTACGATCACAGCGGGGGGACATTCTTGTAGCCAAAGATGTGAAGACTGCGAGGTGGGAAGATTTCCAAGTGGTTTCCCGTGTGATAGACCGATCCCCAAAGCCACAAATGGAGGGGGAGTGGGGCTGTGGGAGATGGTCTGCGCTGGAGTCAATTTGTGGTTTGATTTTGCAGGTCAAATTCAGAGACATGAGGTGGGGTGAAAGGTCATTAAGCACATCTACACCCATATGCATAATCAACCCCATGCAGTATTTTGAGACAAGGGATTGGGGCTGACACAAAGAGTACATTAACCCTCAGCATTATTTCTTTAGATTATTGTAGTGGTTGGTCAGTGAAGCAATGCTAAAAAACATATAAAACACATTTTCTTTTTTAAAAACAGAGCGTCCAAAACATTTTATTTTACATGGTGAATCATCCCATCAAGTACAAAAGAGAATCTCTTCATGACTGCCACTTAAAACATTTTTTTATGGATTTTGTTCAAGTTTATCAAATGGGCCAAATTATGTGTTTTCATAAATAAATAAAACTATAACATATAACATAAATTGAAGGTGTTGAGGATAACCGGCTACCTATAAATAAAAAATGTAATATTATTTTTCCTTTCAAAATATTTAATACGCAGCGAAGAAAGGGCAATTTCACCTATTCTGATTTAAAAGAAAAATAGTTAAATATTTTCATGAACGTAGCTGCTGGTTCTATGAGAAAAATAAATGTTTCTACGACTCTAAAAATCTGTATTTAACATTTCTCGTTAGTTGTAATATACAAGTTTTACAAAAAGTGGATGACACACATGGGGTTACAAAAACAAAAACTGAAAGCTACATCATATCTCAACTCAAAACAAATTTAGATTACAAGTTTAGTTTTTAAGCATAACCTTGACTCAACCACACCCTTCTACAAAACTTAAAATGACACGTTACAAAAAATGTTCCCAAATATGCTAAAAATGCAGCTATAAAATGTTCATACAAACCCAGTTGTACAAAGACTTTTTAGTTTGACCCTTTCAACAGCACATCACCCCAGACAGACCACAAAATAAATTGAGAGATGCTGAGAGGAAGTCTTATTATCCAATTACTTAACCGTGCACTGAGGGCCAGTTCTTCCGAGCTGAGACAGACATGAGCCAATCTGTCAAATTTAATGAAACACTTTGGAAGAGGCAGAGCTTCTGATAAGAGCAGGGCTTGTCCATGACCTCACGTTCTTCATTTGATAGCCAAAAGCCTGTCTGTGAGGTCTGCTTTGCAATTGTTCAGGTTGATCTTGTAGGATAACTAAGCAGTAGGCTACAGTGATGGGACTATACAAATTCTCACCAAAGAAAGCACATATTTGCAAACATAGGACACACTTGAATGTGTTTTTGTTTACAAAAGTCAGACAGAGCTGTTCACTGTTGCTTTCTAGGATCTCATGTCATATACCACTACAAACCGTAGCACATTTAGAAATGCCGACGACTTTAACATCCAGCCATCACAAGTTTAGGATAATCCCTTGTGTCTACCCATTTAAAGAGATCTATATTTGGTCTTGAATAATGAATACACAATAATCACGTCATCTTACTAAAACCATGATGATGAACTAATCAATATTCAGCAGTGCTCCCACAGAGCAGTGTATATCTGAAGAATAAATGTAGATGTGATGACAGTAAAGGAAGAACAACTGTACGATGTAGAAAAACTACAAATTCTGCCTGAGTAAAACATGATTAAAGTCTGCTGCTGCCACGTTACTGAGACGTTACTGAATGCCATTTCTCATGGAGAGTGAAAGATCTGGATTCTTGACTTCAGATGCAAAGGAGAGTGGTTGAAAACTCCAAGCAAGGTGCTGCATGGGGCTGGCAGTTGGTCCAGTTGGTCAGAGCTGTAAATTTGACACCCATTCAGACTTTGTCGTCAGCATTTCCAACTCCCAAGAAATGAGACGTTTCAGTCACATTCAAACCATGGGGCTGGTTTAAGCCATAGATTTTGAGTGGACTAAGAGACTGCTGATGGTAGTTTGTTGTTATGAGACCTACAGAAACAGGCAGAGAGAGAATGAGGGACCGTTTGGATCATTTGGTAGTTCCTTTTTTATTAAAAGCTTTACATTATGACAAAATATGCACTAGAGATACAAAAGAAAATAAAAACAAACATTTGTTGAATGCCAGTGGGTCAGACCAAAGACCGAGCAGCCATGTTGGTGAAATGTGATGTAAATGTACGCAATGTCCAACCAACCTGCACTGTATTTACATTTAGAAGTTAATCTGAACTAGAATCGACACTTGCCCTCAAATCAGGAAAGCTACACTAGATTTTCTCTCTATCTTTACAAATGTTACCATTATTTCTTTAAGAAAATAAAAATAGTCCTTCACAAAAGAAATATGCACATAAAATATAATACATGAAAGGAGCCAATAAAAGAGGCATACTTAAAACGGCTAGGAAATGAGGTAAAATGTTCTACCGCAGCCTGTTGTGCCTAATAAAACAAATCAATTATGAGTAATTCATAGATGTCTTTGACATAATCAATACTCTTACATGTTTTAATGTAACAAACATAATATCAGTCATCTTTCAAAGTAAGAAAATACTTAGTCTTGAATGAATTTGTGTTACCAACATGGCTGCCATTATTGAACAGTAGAATTTTTATTTTTTGCTTTGACTGATAAAAAAGATCACACCCTGAGTGTGGCATGACCTATGCACTTGCTCCTAGATTTGGGGGCTGTTTGACAGAAATAAAACAGCCACATCCGGGATAACAAATTAGTCTGTTTTAAGATTGACCCCAGGCACCTAGGAGTTTAGACATCACAATCTGCAAAAGAGGAAACAGAGAATGGATGGAGTCAATACATGCAGGTGAAGCACTGCACTAGGAGGATGCAAAGTACACGCTCACAGCATTTCAAAATACAAGCAAACAAAAGGTGGACATGCTACAACTACACTAGCACCTGCAGCAAAGAGATCTGAAAGGCAGTTATTTTTAAAAGAAATGTAGTAGTGACACCATTCAAATAAAAAGCCAAAACATTTACAATTACAAATAAATATACTTTAAATGAGTAAAGAACAGATGTTTTGTGGATGAGACAAGGAGAGACTACAAAGTTGAAATTGAAGTACAAAATTAACATAGAAGATGATTAACCCATTGTTATGCCTCACCTGCTAGCTTTAAATCCTTTGAGCTTTTGGACAAAGAAGGTCTCCAGGATCTCAGCACACTGGTAAAAGGGTGAGTCACTGGGATTGTAATAGCGACAGTTGTCAAATATTTTGGTCATGTCTGCTACAAACTCTGTCAGCTTGATATACTCGTGTTTCTGCAACTTCAACTCCATCGTGGAAAGATCTGGGAACAAAGAGACAGTAAGGGGCAATGCACATACAATATTATACAAATACTACTAAACACACTGAATCCTAGTCTTTCAACACCACACATGCAGAGGTCAATCCATCAAGCTCCCAAATAATACTGCTCCACATATCTACATAAATGCTTTACTAATTGTAGTGCATGTGGTTGACAGAGATTAAATTATGTTTCATGAGTACATGTTTTATCACTTCTAAAAAACTGCAAAAATCCATTAATCCTGCCAGATTTAACCTCTTTCTGCTCAGCTTTCCAAATTCTGACCAATGTCATTCCTGAGGACAGAGTCTTCATATCCTTTTGGATTAATCAACACAATTAACTGGGAGCACACTGGATGTCAAGAATTCCAATCATTTTTTGCCTTTTAGTCAATGCAAAAAACACAAATGCAAACCTTGTGTTTGACAACAAATTAAAATATAGTGCTAAAATACCATGAACACATTGTCCTTCTCAGATGCTTATTTTGATGAAGATGGCTCATGCCGTCACTACAAAAATGCAGTAGCGACACTAGCCCTGTTAAGCAGCTTACCTTTCCAAAAGTAGCTGTAATGTACGGCTGCTGGTGGGCTGCACTTAAAGCAAACATATCTGACTCAAAGCCCACACCCAGCTAGCATGTGCTGTGCAAACCTCACGGCCAATATCAAAGACCTCCTTATTCTCTCTCATCAGATTTCATCCCCAAAGCCTTCAAAACTACCCACGGGCCAAATACTCATTTAATTTGTGAGAACCAAAAAGGTCTTTTTCTTGGGGTGGAGGGGCGAGTGCAAGACTAGAGTTTCCAGGCTCTGCCCAAAAGGAGTGGAGTGGTCTTTCCACAGGATGCCCAGCAGAGGCCAGAGCAGCTTATTAGCAGTTTGTTTGTGTGGAAGTTCAAAACAGCTTCTGTTGACGCAAGTCGCATTTACATGGTTGCTTTGATCCGAGTTGGAGGGCTCCACTGGCTGCCAGCTACCTTTTGAAGTTTAAGATATAAAGACTGATTTTTATGTCAACTACTAAAACGAATTTGTACAGGTAGGTCAGAGTCAAAAGTGGGTCACTGGGAGGTTGAATACACTCTCAATGCTTGCTTTGTTAGATTAAATACTTAGATTGCCTCAACTTGACAAACTATTTGGTCTTTATTTTCAGTTGCTTCCTTATGGTCACTTACCCATTGGTTCTTTAATAACCCTGTAGTAGTCTGGAGCATCATTGGTGTCCACTGGCTCCAGAAATGGCCAAGCCATTTTATGAGCCTGTAGGATGAGGAGGGAGAGAGAGAGAAAGAGAGACACGTCAAAAATCTGGAACCAGAAAAGAAAAACAAACAGGACAGAGAAAATGACAGTGGAAGCAGGTGGGTCAACACAGATGTCCTCCTCGAATTCGTCAGCTTGAGTCTCTTTAAAAAACCCACATGAAGAAAACATGGAGAGGTGAAGGGAGGAGGAGTGGAAGCTAGAAGAAAAAAAACAGGAGTAGGCAATTGTCCAAGTGCTGCTCTGGGGAACCAAACCCATCAGATAAGCCACACACAGAGGACTTTGTTTGCCCGTTATACAATGTCATACAGGAAAGCAAAAGTAAAACCCCTGCTTACTGTGGTTGCAAAATAAACTACTGTTTAACAACTATGGGACATTCCTTACAGTAAAATGATGTAAATGATAGTATAATATGGACAGACAAATTTGGATGATATAAACAAACTAGAGCTTTAAATCCATAGAAACAGATGCACTTTGGTTACTGGATTCTCTTTTACATTAAAACTTCATCCAAGAGTAAACACACACACAGAAAACACTGATTTCACACAAGTTAAATCCCTAGTAACAAATAGCTGGGCACTTCAGTGCCCTTTGCTTAAGAGTTAGTTTTATGTTGAGTTATCGAAATGTCCAGAGAAGAGCACTAAAAACTAAAAATAAAATATGTAATATAATATTTATTGTAGCACTATTATCATACACACAAGTTTCAGGCAATTACAAGCCATGTATCAGTTTTGTATGATGTAATTAGTATAAAAGTCAGCACTACAGCAGACAGTAAAGATTTGACTGTTCTGTATACAAACAGTTTATACATATTTCCTTTGGAGTGGACATTCCTTTTAGAGCCCAACCGATATGGATTTTGTTGTGGCCGATATGAAACCGATATAATGGAAATTGGAGCTGCCGATGGCCGATATAATCACCGATATATTTAGTGATGTAAAAATTCACTGTAAATCTTGAATTGATTAAAAAACTTAGGTTTGGCTCTAGTGGATTCTAAATTGGGTTTATTTAGGCAACATTAATTGTTATTTTGACTCTTTACATCATATTTACATACAGTAGATTGGCCTAATGGCATTTTTGCATCACATTCTAGCTACTAGTGATGAGTATTCCAGGTTTTTTTTTTTTTTTGGAGAACCGGCTCTTTTGGCTCGGCTCACTAAAGCAGCTGGCTCTTTCGGCTCCCAAGCGACTCTTGAGATTGTTTTGTTGCAAGCAGGACTAAACTAGAACTGAACCAGGACTGAGTGTCGGGACTCGGTTTCTATCTCTCTCCTGCACTCGAGCCCAAGATTAGTCCTGGTTTATTAATTTTATGCTGAACTGCAGCCAAATATGCACTTTTTTAAAATCCTATGCACACGCAGATTTCTGAAAGTTTCGTTTTCAGCCGCTGCTGCTGTCAAACTACGGGTCTACATGCGGCATGAAGAGAAAAAGTGAGAAAAAGAGAAAACACGGCTCCCAATAAGAAGCAGGCTCCTGTTGTTCGCTCTAAGCCGCTTCGCTCGCGACCGACCCATAACTCCCAGCTAGTAAACTATCGCTATTAGCCTTTAGCCGTAAATGCGGTAGTTAATTATATGCATAAATGTGGATCATTCACACGTCTATTCACAGCTCATTTACATATCAATGCAGGTCCAGTAACAAATATATGGCCAATATAGTCACTTTACAATAGACCAATAGAAAACAGACTGTTTATGTGCGGAAGCTACAGCAGCTAACTGCTAAAGTCGATGTATTTCCAACACTCACCGCTCTCACAGGCTCCTCCTCACATCACAAGTCTGCACTAATAAATGTCCTTTTAATCCAGACTCAAACCGATTGTCCGAAAAAGAAATAATCTCAGTGTTGCGCACCGCTGCGGGTGTAAACAAACACACGCGAGTGAAGTGACGTCACTCTGGTGGTGTGTTCAGGAACAGTACGGACACAGACAAATTACACCGCAGATAAATACTGATGCAGAGCCACATATTAGTAAATTGGATTAAATGAACATAATGTAGAGAGTCTAAGCTTTATAACGAGGTACAACATGCCCACGTGAAATATCGGCCCATATCAGCAAGCATATCGGCCGATAGCCGATATGTCTCCAGGTGCCCATATTGGCCGATAATATCGACCTGCCGATATATCGGTCGGGCTCTAATTCCTTTACACAATCAACTATATCCAATATGCCCACAAATGGCATATAGGTCACATGTCTGACATGAACCATCCTCAGAACACTGTTAACATTATACTAATCACGCACTAATTATATTCTTTTACCTGTAAGGAGCGAAGGATTCTTCTCAGGCCCTCATAGTCCTTGTCCGTGAGGGGCGTAAAAACAGTCATGGCGTCCTCTGTCGACTGACACTGTGGACAAACGTATTCATCTATGTGGTTGGCCTCACTTTGCAGGATTCCCACACAGCGACCATGGTACCAGTTTTGACAACGATCACAGCCAATATAGAACCTGGAGGTGAGATCAAATTAGATTTCCAAAAATGAAGTATACATTTAAACAAGCATATCAGAAAATTCTGTGTCTTACTGTGACTCATCGTAAGGTGTCTGGCAGATGCAAAAGAGCTCTTGTGTGCTGCTCTCCTGGCCCCGCTTACACTCCACACAAATGTAGTCATCCATTTTCTTTGCTTCCTTTTCCGTGATTCCCACACAGTCGCCATGGTACCAGTTTGTACACAAGTCACAGCCAATATAGAACCTGAAAGGAGGACAGAAACACTTGGTAAGTACGGGCCTAAGCAGGTAAACAGTGGATGGCCAGTTGGTTCCAGGACATAACATACACATCTTAAAGTGTATGATACATGGTGTACTAGAGTCTAGACAATACTGGATTATTTGTTTTGTACATTTGGAATGTCAAGTAAACTGCATTTGAGAAAGATGAATAGAAAGAACCTCAGTGTCATCCTTCTGCATTTTTGTTAAATTTTATAGCGTTTTCTCTTTTTGTGCAATGCTTGAGCTAAATTATTATCCGATTACTGTTAGCAGGAAAATCAAAATACGATTTTTTGTCAATATCACCTACACCTAAACATACTCAAGGAAGCTCTGCATGCATTTTAGGACATACTTGGTCTCGTCATAGGGAGTCTTGCAGACGCAGTAGAGCTTAATATCCTTCTTGTTCTCTTTGGTGCTTGTAGTTGAAATCATCTTCTTCTTCTTGGACTTGGAGTCCCTGTCCTCATCTCGTTTCCTCTTGTGTGCGGCACTGGTGGTGGCGAGGTGGTGCTGGGCCAGAGCCTGCTGCTGGGCAGCAGCGGCGGCTCGAGCGGCCTGTTGAGCAGCGGCCTGGGCTTTCTCTTGCTGCATCCGCAACAAGTCCTTTTTCAGCTCCTCCTGAAATCATTGTAGACATGAGGCAATGAGTAATCTATTTCTGTAGTAGCGGATATTTTAAATGAAAGGTTTAGTCTTAAAATCTAAGTTTTAGATATCGACCGTATGAGTGTGCTATGCATCTGTTTTTACATTGAGGTATAGTTATAGTAGGTTTAGTTATTGTTGTTGTAACCCAAGCCATCTTACGTCATCATTTTCTAAGTTTAGGTATTGTGACATTGGCAAACAATATTACAGGCCTTCACATAGCATATTTCATGCTCTTATGATAGATGTACATTTATGTCAATAACACATTTATTTATTTATTATATTATATATATATATATATATATATATATGTATATATATATATATATATATATATATATATATATATATATGATATATATATATATATATATATATATATATATATATGTATATATATATATATATATATATATATATATATATATATATATATATATATATATATATATATGATATATATATATATATATATATATATATATATATATATATATATATATATATATATATGTATATATATATATATATATATATATATATATATGTATATATATATATATATATATATATATATATATATATATATATATATATATATGTTTTGTTTTGTTTTTTTATTTAATTTTTTTTGCAATTTGTTCACTTCTAAATGTACTTGAATTTATTTCAACATTGTTCTCAAATATCATGCTATGTTCAAATATCAAGACAATCATGTGTCATCGCCTTTACCTGGGCCTCCAGCTGAAGCTCCTTGTCGAGAAGGGCCCGCTTCTTGAGGATCTCCATTTTGAGGCTCTCTTTGTGTCGATATAGGAGTGTGGACAGTTTACTGGCATTGGCCAGTCTTCTCTTTGCCTCTACCACCTCCTCTTTTTTCCTCTTCTTCGCTGCTTGTCTTTCATCTTTATCTATCCGGTCCAGGATGAACTTCATTACCTGGTTGCACACAATCATTCTGGACAGAAAGAGGTAAAAATACTCAGTGTATACATTCACATTCAAAAGTCCCTTAAAAGATACAACACCAAATACAGTATTTATTTTTCTTTCTTAAAATATCTGAAATATTAACAATTTCTATTGTGTCAGTCAGTCTTGACTATTATTTGCAACTGAACCATTTGATATGACATTCAAATTAACTTTAAAATTGTTATACATATACATTGGTAGCAATGCAAAAATGTGGAGCCCAGTAAAAATAAAGGCTTGAGATACATGGGGATTCAGATAAAAAAGGCTTTTGAAAAATAATGAATTAAAAGATAAAAGAGCAGGATGAAAAGGGAAGATCAGTGAGTAGAGAACATTATTAATCCAACAAAGCTGTAATGTTTCAGTGACTTTGACCTCTGACCACTGTAACAAAAAACCCGCATAAAAAGTAAGAAACCCATCTTCTAAATGGCTGTGCAATGAAAATGCAGTTTATTTCTGAAAAAGTTAACAACAGTGTCCCCACAGATGTGAGGCCTGTTTGAATGTCTGTCCGTGTTATTTGTAATGGGCACTGCTTCAGTAGTCAGGGAGTGGGTGAGAACAGTATGGATGAGCAGAGATAGGATAAGGCTGAGAGGCTCTTGTAAACAAGAAAAAAGGAGAAAAGGTTATCCATACATTTCCAGCAAAAATTGACATGCAGCAGTAACTGATGGTGAAGCAATTTCCAGAGGTCTGACCTGATATTCAAATACAGTTTTATTTAATTTGGATACAGGGTTCACTTCGCCAACATTCACAATTACAATTGAAAATGCTGTTTCTCCCTCAGCCCTGTTCAGCACAAGCAGTGAACAGTAAACACACACATCCATGACAGCTGAGGTCAGAAACCGGCCAAAGTCACCGAGGCGTGGCAAATGCGTGGCTCATTGTAAACAACCTATACACAGCAACAAAGTGGAGAACGACGAGGGAAATTAAAGTGTAAACACTGAAAGTCCATATTCCAGCTGTGATTTTTAAGAACACGAGATGCTCTGAAGGGGAAAATAGAAAAGACAGTTGACAGAAATGAAGGGAAAAGACAGCAGCAGACAGTGCATTACAGTCACAGTGGCCTGGGTTTGGCGTTTCAGGGAAGTGTGAATGGGCATAGTTGACATGATGTCTGTTTGTACGGACACTTGTCTGTTAGGGGCAGCAGTAGGTCAGAGCTGGACACGGGTTCAATTTAAGTATGTATGGATCACATGGACAGGCTGATCAGAAATTTTTAATAATACATTTGAAACATACTGGTTATTACATACAACTAAATCAGTATATTTTGAGGTTTTCATTTGTCAAAATTTGTTGCGTAGATTTTTACGTTTTAAGTGGGCCCACATATGCTTCATGTTTTGTTTTCCTCCTCACCCTGGAAAAGAACTATTTGAGCCACTCCCCTTGGACCAGAACCTCTCACCACAACAGTTTCGTCCCTTCTGTCGTTGGACTCATGAACAGTTTACTAGTCACTTTAAAAGCTTCCATGTACCTGCCGTATTCTCACATAACACCTGATATTGTGGCATCTTAGGTCTGACAGAAGAAAATCAGAGAACACTGTGAGCATGAACAAACGCCAGGTGAGGGAAGAGGGAAACAGGTCTCACATCTGTCATCTACTAGTGTAAAAAAAAATAAATAAAAAATCTATTTGAAACTGGTAGCTTTAATCAACTTAACAATTGACTATTTGCAGTGTTTTTGTTGTTCTGCCCATACTGTATATATTGTATTTATATTTAGTAGGGCTGGGCAAAAATGTTAAAAAATTATCGCATTAATCGCATGAGTTCGAGTGCGATTAATCACATGTTATAGACAAAACTGATTAATGAATTAAAAAAGTAGAGTATAGCGCACTTTTATTGGAAATGTAAATGAAAGAGCCATACATTTGTTGTGCAAACAGCATTTCTTTCAGAGGGGAACCCTCAGAACCTTCAAGGTATTCTGAATGCTCAAGAAAAAATATTGAATGAACTTTTGTACTACTAATAATTTTTTTCAATATTTTTTATTCAGTGAGTAATAAACACTACACTAGTAATAATGTCTAGATCATTGTTATAAACTTGGCCTGATATTTCTTGGGAAACAAAGGGTTAATATAATGTAATGGAAATGGACCAATTACAATTTTTCTTTCAATGGTATCTGGGTAAATCAGTGGCTCCCCCTGCAGCACTGAACTAAAGAAACAAGCTCAGCTCAGAGAGCATGGTCCAGCCAGAGCCGGAGCCCACGGCTGAACCGGCTCGAGGAGGCTCGGACACATTGCATCTCACGTGGTCAGAAAAAAGTTTAAAAAGTATAAAGAAAAGATGTCAAACTTAAAGAAATGCTCATGGTGGACTTTTTCAAAATCCAGTGAGAAAGCCAGTGAGAGACAGACATTTACAATTAAATAAATAAATAAATAATAAAAACTGCGTTAATGGCGTTAAAATAATTGTTGGCAATAATGACTTAATTAGTTAACGCAAAATTAACGTATTAACGTAATGACTAATATTTAGTCAAAGATTTTATTTTATTTTTTTTTTACCTTAATTTGAATGCATGCCCATATTTTTATTTTTATCACACACACACACATATACATATACATATATATATATATATATATATATATTACCATTATCATTATTATTTGTTTAATGTTTCAGAAAGCAGGAGATTGCTTCAACAGTGAGGTGCATTTTGTTTAGTAACAATGGCAATTTCAGATTCTGGGTTAAAATTCAGTAAGTGCATTTGAGTGCCTATTGGGTCACACTATGGTCATGCAGCTGCTGGTAGAAGCCTCCTTCTGTATCTCAAATTGTAATGTTGGACCAGATTCAAGAAGAGGTTTTGCTGTATAGGCTGTTGATTATACATTTCATATGGCACATTTCATTGCTTAAAAACACAACTAACCTCTGATTCTCCTCTCGCTCTGCTGGCGTCATGGTTTTCTTTTGCTTCAGATGTTCAATAACAGCATTTTGCTTCATAACCACCTAAAACAAGCAATAAATGAATTTGACATTGTATGTTAGAGCTAAATTAAATAGTGTACAATGTAACTTTTCTGGTGGAGGGTTCACCACCAGCCTGTTTCCATAGAGATGCTGTTGCCTGAAATGTTGCAAAGTATGGCTTAAAACTGATCTATGTCTGTTGGTGACAAGCAGGTAACACCATCAGGTCAAGTTACAGGCCAGGTCTGTGGAGGGATGACTCTGTTCACAGTAAGAATGCATGCATCAATCATTCTCTGCGACCGCTCCACCGCAGAAAGTTACATAGTGCACCTTTAAAACGATGGTTGGGAGCGAAATGAACTAAGCCCAAACCTGCTTCTGTATGATGTCGTTCTGATTGACAGCATTGAGGGCCTGTTCTCTTTTGGCCTCTGCCGCTTGCCGTTTCTTCTGCTGCTGCTGCTCTCTCAACTGTTGGATCCTCTGTAACTGCTCCTGCACCGAAGCTGCCTGAATCGTCACCACATTCCCAATCTGATCACAACAGGAATGGATTTTCATTTGTGGGGTTTCAAGGGGACTTTGAAAAATTATTGTTTAATAAATTGTCAGTGTTTCATGTTGTTTCATTACCTGTCCTCCCTGAGCTGATGTGGTCCCTGTCTGTTGTATCTGGATTGGAAGCTGAAGTTTGAAGTGCTGTGGCAGTGCACCACCACCCTGTTGAGCCTGCAACTGGGCCAAAACCTGCACAGAATCAAGGTCACATATCTAAGTCACGTATTTGCCTTGTTATAAATGTACTCTACATTGTATTCATATTTACAACGGTTTTATTCATGAGTGCGCTTGAGCCTACCTGTACCTGCTGCTGGAGCCCTGACACATTGATGAGCTGCGACGTTTGCTGAAGCTGTAACTGTGTGGTGCCTCCCTGGGTTTTGATCTGCAGTGACGTTGGGGACTGGATGGGCATCTGTGGGGGTACCTGCCCCTGGGGTGTGGCTGCTGATGGGGTGCTGGCTGAGGTCAGAGGAGAGGCACTGGCCTGCACTGGAGCAGCAGCCTGATGCGCCGGCTGGGCTGGGGTTTTTGAGGGGTTACCTGAAACACAGGTGTCTTAAGGAAAACAATAACAGATCTACAATCATACATTTTCGTTTTTTCTCTCCATACCTGTGCTTGATGTGGGTGTAAGACCTGAGACGATGGGAGTGAAGAGGAAGCGTTGCATTTGGCCATTGGGGAGTGTAGCCTGCATGAGCTGCTGCCCTGGGCCAGGGATCACAGTGACCCCTGGAGGAATGACCTGGAGCTGCCCCGTGGTTTGCCCCTGACCCTGGACCATCACTGTGAGGGGCTGAGTCCCACCCACACCAGCCTGTCGCTCTACACCTGCACCAGGCTGCTGCTGCTGCTGCTTCTGGAAGACACAATAATATAAAAAATATTTATTACATTGTTTTTTACAGTTGTCCAGTAATCCTAAATAAATATAGTTATTAAAAATGAATCAATGTAGTAAATGCCAGTGCTTCTAGACAATAGATGTTAGCAACTTTTTCCTAACCTGTGTGAGCTGTGCGAGTTGTGCCAGGCTAAGTTTGACTGGGCCTTGGGCTCGCGGTGTCCCGGGTGGTGTTTGTCCTGCTGTCTGTCCTGAGGTGGGACTGGCGGGCCCCTGTCCAGCCACTGTAGCTACAGCACTCACACCAGATACTGCAGTGGAAACAGCCTGGCCTCGAATGATCTGAGTTACTACCTGCTGTCCACCTTGACCTAGCAGAGGAAGATTACAAGTATTTCAATAAAAAAAAACTTTCAGAGACTATAATTGTAACTGCAAAGAAATCATCAATTATTGTTTACCTTGTTGAACCACAAGTGGTGTTCTAATTACAGTCTTCCCCATGGCACTAGACTGTTGGATTGGGGTGCGAATCACCGTCATTCCTGGGCGGATCTGACCTCCAGTTGTAAGGACCTAGAAAAGTAATAATTTTTACATAACAAGCAATGCTTTCTATTAAATAAATATAATTTATTACATAGTTATATATATATATATATATATATATATATATATATATATATATATATATATATATATATATATATATATATATATATATATATATATATATATATATATATATATATATAAATATACAAGAAATGCAGATGTGTGTACCTGCTGCTGGGACCCTGGTGTACTTGGTCTTATGCTGAGAGCTGTACCCCGAGGCTGCAAAGTGGTGTAGGTCTGTGCACTGCCTGCTGTACTGGACGGGATGATGCTCAACACCTTCTGCTGAACCACTCCTAGAAAATTAATTCAGAGGATTAAGTTCAGATCTCATTAGTTCACCCATCTTGTTGTGACTTTGGGAATTCTAAAAAGAAGACAGCTTACTTTCAAATATGAAAATACTAGGCCTAAAAGTGTGTAATACAATTAATGATATGAATCAATGGGTTATACTTGCTTTACATGGAATGGAAATGGTCAATGTTTTTTTTTTCCAAATTTCTAATTGAAAAGCTTTTGATTACAGCAAAAGTAAATATTAGCTGAGCAGGTAAACAAAATGTTCAAAAATTTGTTGGCTTCTCCCACATACTCGACATAGGTCTAATAAATAATGGATGAATTTATTACCTACTGTAACACAAACATGACAAAGTGAGCAATTCATATTTTTCACCTTCAAGAGCTCAAGTGAATCAAAATGCAGATTTTTGCTTCATCTCACTCTGTTGTATTCTTAACTGTGGTTTTTGACCGCAACCAAGTGGGTAAACCTAAACATCAAGGGTTTCCCTCTGCAAACAGACATGCTAGCCCAAGTCATAGGAGCTGCTGCTATGCGTACATTCGTATATATCAAACATTTGTTTCTATGGACTGGCTGTTTGCAGAGCTTGTAGTAGGCTGGGAGGTGCACTTTCATTCAGAAAGGGGAAAAGGGATCCCTCTATAGAGGACTACCTGTCTGGAAAGCAGACCTCAGAGTAAACTTGTTTTCTTACCCAACTTCCTTAAGCTCTTCCAAAATAAACAAAATGCCCAACAGTCACACTGGATAAATACACATGTCCGTTAAATAGCTACACTTGCCATGAACTTAGTTTCTCCTTCAAAGTGGCATCAAAGGTGAGTCACTAAAATGAGGTTTCAAACCTATACTTTATTCATTATTCATATTAACTAATTCAACATGCTTTGCACACACCAATGCAATGCCAGTTTTTAATTCCTCTTATTTCTTTTTATGTTTTCACAAAACAGGTCAGTAGACTACACAGCTCCTTTTTACTATAACCATCCATCCAAAAATACACATCTCTATTATAACCACGTCAACAGGACAAAACTAGACAATGTGTCACACCACATTTAGGAACATAAGATTCACCACATTGAACATGACAGACCCAATAGCCCAAACAAAGTAAAATTTAAAAGGAAATACTGACTATTAATAATGTCCATAGAAACAATGTATTTGACCATTTTAAACACTTAACCCTTTAAATCCTCAATCCTATAACATTTAATGAATTACCTCCTTGTGAACCTGGCACATTTACAGTGACAATCTTGCTGTTGGCAGGAAGTGGCAGCTTGGTAGATACAACCTTAGCACCACTTGGTGTTCCTGTTATTTGGAAGGTTTGCCCACCAGAAACAGTCACACTGGTATCAGTCCCTGAACCGAAATAAAGCACAAAAATATTATATATATTTTTATATATTATATATATATATATATATATATATATATATATATATATATATATATATATATATATATATATATATATATATATATATATATATATATATATATATATATATATATATAATAATAAAAATTCAAATATGATACAAAATCTAAACATTTTAGACGTGTACCTTGTGTAGTTTGACCTTGCTTGACCCACGTGGCAAATGACTGCTGAAAGTTCTTGCCCTGCTGGAATGTGACATTGCCAGCCATCTTTGTAGACAGAACCACTTTGGCGTTGGGGGTGCCTTGCCCTGACACTGTTCCAACTATCACTTTAGGCGTTGTGGCAGGGGTGGTGGGTGTCCCTGATGGAGTAACTGTGACTGTGCCAGGCTTCTGCTCAAGGCGTTTCTGTATTGTAGAAAGTTATTGTCAATGGTCAAATGGAGCTGAAAAACGAAACTAAACAACACCACAAATTTCAAGTTTATGACAGAGAAACAAATGCTCACCTTGGCCTGCTCTGCAGCTTGAGCTTTCTCCTTCTCAACTCTGTAGACAAATACAAAGAAAGTGTTATAGTATCTACTAGCAGTACTTTTAAGGTAGGTAAATGTTCTATGTAATTGCATAGGTGTATGTGAGATAATCAAATCAAATAATGACTAACAAAAAACAATTTAAATTTCACTTAAACTGATTGTAGGGTACAGTGTTTGACCTTTCAGAGAAGGCTCTGATCTCCCACAGGTCGAGCTCCTCCTCAGCCACCCAGGTCTCGATCACCACGGGGCCGGTCTGCTTGGCTGGCTCGGGTTTCTTGGGCCGCAAGGCACTGGAGCGCAGCCCCTTCCTCTGAGGCGTGTGGGTTTCTAGACATATATCAGTTTGTTTATTATACGAATGTACACATTGTTACTACAATCTATACAGTCTGATCAGATTAGATGTTGTACAAGGCTCACCCTTAGGTGTGTCAGGCACTCCGAGGGGACAGATGATTTTGCGGATGCAGTATTCTGAACGAATGCCATATGGTCCCACATCCCGCCTTTTGATGATCTCCGTAGTTGTGATTTCAGTGTCAGATTGTTCTGTTGCAATGAGTGGGGAAAGGGCTGGGTTGGTATGAGGTGATGAGGAGGAAAGCCCGAAAAATGGAGGAATACCACTCCAACAGATAAGGACTCGGTGTTTTGATTATACTTATACCAATATTTGTAAGAGCTCTTGATAAATGTATAAATTTATCAACCAATTTTGGTAATTGTAGTACTTGATACCCTGTCCTATTTTGAGTGGCAATTTTAAAATGAAAAATCTACCTGTGCGTGTTGTGCCCACTGCTGCAGATGGCTTGACTGCCATGTCATCCCACCTCAGAGAGGCCCAAAGGAGTCTCAGCATCAAGCTCACACCTGCCATGGACTTCACTGTCTGCAAGCGATACCTGAAAACATAAACAGGATTAAATTTAAAAAAGTTTGGATATTAGATTTATTGTGACAGGACAAATGTAATTTTACATGGGAAATAAATGCAACCTTCATCACTGACGATGAATAGAAATAAACCTCGCTCTAATTATTGTCGCGGAAAATAACTGAAAAAATTAGGTCAGAGTCTTCCATAGACACCTCCAGGAGTATGTTGTATGCAGAAATCATCTTCACGAGGAACCACAGACAGGAAAATATCCCTGGGCTGTAGGGTTGGACCATCACACAAAGTGAGCATCTTGACACTTCCTAAACCGCTGGATGAATCATGTCTGCTTTGGAAGTCTGAGGCCAGTCCTCGTGTGACCAGGACCAATGTAATAACACTCTTTGGAGCCAAAACCAAAACAGATCAGAGGAAATAACTACGAAATAACACAGCATGTGTGTGGACATGGGGATGCTGTAGAAGTACTTTATCGTAATTGCACAGAACCCATATAAATGACAAAATTCTGTCTAAATAACAAAGCTTGTGTATGAGATACCAAGTATATATTTGTATATACTCTGCACTATAATGGATTCACAATTTGGTGGAAAAGTTGAAGCCTTACCTCCAAGTGATGCCAAATGTAGGCCTTGGTGAAGGGTATGGCCAAATGTCTGGTGCTGGTTTAGCATTGTAGCTGAATAGTTGCACCTCACGAAATCCTCCACGTCTTGCCAGCACTTTCAGGTCATCAAATGGCAGCACAAAAATACTCTTGAGGTTACTCTTGGTCACAAACTTGCGGTAGGAGGGCAGTGCAGTATCGGAGCGTGTCTTTTTGGTGCGGGAAAATTTGAGAAGTCGGACGCGACTTCTTGTGGATGACCAATCTTCTTGACTCATGGTCACTGACAACTCCAATGTTTTACCGCTACAATCTGTTTTTGATTTAGATAAAGAAGCAGACACCAATGTATGTTCTTCTTTAGTGACCAAATCTGACTGTCCTGGTGTTTTGGTGACAGTTGTCTTGGTTGTGGTTGTGAGGGTGGACACTGTGCTGCCGTTTGTTGAGGAAGTGATTTGGTTTAAATTTGATCCAGTGACAGTAGTAGTAGATGAGACAACTGTTGTGGTGGTAGTGGATGTTGTGGTCACCTGTCTGAACAAAGCCTTAAGTGGTTCTGCAGTCTCACTGTTGCTATTGTTGTCCTCTGTAAAGTCGTCACTTAGACTGGACTCCTCAGCTGAAGGTATGGGAGAGGGGGGCATTCGGATTATTTTTACTGATGGTGTGCTGGTGTTTTCAATAGTGCTCTGATTATTAGGGCCAAGTGCATCTGTTTCCAGTCGAGTGATTTTAACTGGAGGACTATAGTCTGGATCAAACATTTTATTTTCAGCCTCGACCTTAGAGTTCTCATCTAAAGGGCCTAAAGCTCCGTTTAACACATGATTCGATTGAATGTCATCTTTTAACAAGCCAACAAGCCTATTTTCTTCATCATAATTTTCTAAGTTGTTCATTTTAGACTGCAGACTGTATATCCCATTATTTGAACACACTTCTGAATTACTTTCACCTCCTAATCCATCGTTACCATTCAACTGAGGCAGCGGAGAGGAAGGATCAGGGGTGCAAATGTCTTTTGGGCTGTCCTTTTCTAAAGGCTCCTCTGAGTCTTTACCATTTGGCTCTGAGTCAAATTGTTGTGAAGATTTGGGGGCTGATGATTTTTCTATGCACTTTTGGGCAAGAACCCTTAAACTACTAACAGATTCATGGTTTACACCCCCAGCTGTAGAGTTAACATTACATTCTTGTACTTCAAGTGTTTTAGCTTCTTCTGAAATTACTGAATTTGTTTGTTTTGAGTCCATAGTCATCATCATAGTCCTTTCAGAGTCTGACTCTGGATTCTGTGATACATTTGGATTTGATGGTGAATCGCCATCTATACTGCACCCATCAGCAGGTGCGGAGTCCAAAACAGGAGAAGAGACTGCATCGTCTGTGCTCACAGTCTCATCATTATCAATTTGTACAGTTGTGTTTTGTCTTACAGCTTTTCCATCCCCCAGATGTTTTTCTGGAGCCAGAGTCTGTGCTATAGCATGAGGCTTCAGTGGAGAGCGTGGTCGAACGGGGGTGCTCACAGAAGATGGTGCCGAGGCTGAGGACATTGCTGCCGGAGTTTGGGCTTTAGATCCAGATTCTTGTCGTCTTTGTTGCTCTTCAATATTGTGCTGCTTCACGCGGCGCTCTAGCAGAGAGTCCAGTTTAGAAGCCTTTACTTTCTTCTTGTAGGCGACCCGTGTCAGAAAGCCTTTACTGACGTCCACTACATCATAATTGAAAGGTTTCTCTAATGAATCCACAGACTCCTCCTTCACAGCGACTTGGTCCTTCACATCAATGGAGCCTAAGGGGAAAATACAATAAATTTAACCAAAATCACATATATTTTAATTAATCTCAAGCCTCTTTTAACAACTATAAAAATTAATGTCAGCCCTACCTTGGCATTGATTCAAAAGGGAACATGGAGGCTCAACCTCCATTTTTGTTGTGGAATCGTCTGATAAAATCCCCTCAGACTTTTCAGGTTCACTTTTGACTTCTTGTAATCGGTCTTCAGATTTCTCTTTTGACTCTGAACTTTCGGTAGAGATTGGATCACCCAGTTCAGATGTAGGACTGTTTTTTTCCTGATCTTCAGCTGCCGTTATACTTGGTCGACGACTCAAATCAAGTAATGTGCACTTCTTTCCCATTTTGGCATCTTTAGAAAACATCAAGCATTGATTTATAAATACAATTATTCTTATTTTAAATGTTTCTAGAAAAAAATCTATTAATAGATTTAAGTATCAGTACACTTTTATGTTATATATTATGATTAATCAACCAAATTAGTATAGCTCTCTTACAGAGCATAAGAACATGTTATTTTACATATGAATGACCTTCCAGCTCCTTTCTGTAGTTGGGGTTGGTGTTTCCAGGAAGTTTGGGCATCAAACGATGCACATATGTCCGACTGATCCAACTCCATCCTCCATAACCAGTAACGCGGTACTCCTCTCCCTTCTGTTTCCAAACCTTCACAAGAACCAAGCAGAAGGTTGGAGGTTATGTACTTCCTTTAACCTATACTACTGAATATAATGCAAAAACATGTACATATTTTTATGTAAAAATACCTGATGTTTGATTGGGAAAGTGTACTTGACCCAAGTGGCCTGTTGCAGTGTTTCTTCATCTTCCAGTTTCTTCTCCCTTTTCTTTACTTTTTCCTTCTCCTCTCTTTCCATGGATGTCATGCGATTCAACCTAAAAATTTGTTGCACTTTATGTAAATTATTTGCGAATAATCAGATGGAATATCAACATAAATATAAATTTTAAATTTTTAAATAAATGAATACAGATAGACTTAAATGTATGTTGAAATCAACCCTTGATCCAGGGTCAGTCGCTTACTTGAGAGCTCAGGGTTTATTTACACACATAAAGTAAAGAAAATCTGAACAATCCAGTCTTTAAGGTCCTGTTGCAGCAGGAAAGGTGGGTGGTAGAGGACTTGAAGTCTAAATATTATTGCTCACAGCTAGGGTGGGCTTTTTGATCTGATCTGGTTATGATCACTAGTATGTTATTGCTGAGCAAACCACAGAAAAGTAAATCCAATAATAAAAAAAAAAAGTTTAATTAAAAGTGTTTAAATGCTCAAATACGCAAAAAGATATTTAATTATGTGTGTACCTGGTGTGGCCGAGTGAGTCCTTCCAAATAGGTAGTAAAGCCACAGGTTTGATGGCACACTCCAAAATTGCCAAAGCCAGTGCAAACTCTCGAGCTTTGCTGCACATTTGAACTGCTTTGATCCAGTTGGTTCTGGCAAAATACAGATGAAAAAGTTGGAATTAGCAATAATTTCTTGCCAACTTTGCTTTGTAATTTATTTCCTGTACAGTATACCTATGTGAGGCCCAGTTGGGATGCATGAATGGAGAAGGGACATTGTTTTCCAGCTGAATGATAGTGAGTCTCAGTGTGGAAATAGTTAGACCCTTAAAGCCGTGTATGGATCCGTTCCATTTGAAATCCCCTGCAGGAGTCATGCAAAACTTGTGGGACAGATGCCGTCTCTTGTCATGGTCCTGAAGAGAAATAATTGAAGACTTTAAGACTATGAACTATTCTACCAAATTGATGATTGGACTTGTCATACCTCTCTGTGCTGGTGCTTGTTTAAAGAAAGTGCATTGGAGCTGTACTGGTTATGGTACACACGATATTTGCCCTCTTGACCAAGTTTGAAGAACTGGCAGAGAGTCCCCTTCATCACCACCTCTTTGCTACTCCGTGTGCTAATCCGGGTGATGTCGCCTTGTGCATTCACAACAAGTACCTGTGAATTATATCATTAAAAAAACATTTAGTAATACAGCATTTTAAAAAAAACAAACTACTTACTAATAACCTTTTATGTTTTAAGATATAAAATGAAAATTTTAAAATATGAAGAGATTTTTGTGGCTATAGAGTGAGGGATCACCTCTTTGCCCTCCTTGAAGCCCTTGTTAGCTTCATGAACAGCAGCAGCTACCTGTTGACTTTTTAGCTGACTCAGTTTGCTGTCAGGGTTCCTCAGCCGGGTCACCATACGAGTGGCTGAAGACTTCTTACTTCCTAAAGGTGTACCATCTCCTTTCACGTCTTTACTTTCCCCTAAAAACAAACAAAATTTATTCTGACATCTCCCATTATACAACAAGGTGCTGTTCCAAGTATGAGGTGTCTATGATTTTTTTTTCCTTGGATAGGTATAATGGGGCCAAGGACCAAATATAAGGTTTTGCATATAAATAATTCACTTTGCAAAAGATTTTCAATTAAATAACGTTTCATTATTGTGTTTTTAGAAGAGTAGACAGGATTGATCTCCCTTTCAAAATAGATACTTCTTACAAATTTCAGCACCCCACTGGTGGGCCCAATGCAATTCCTTGTTCTAAGGTCCATACCTGCTTCATCAAAGCTGGCAAGAGAGGACTGAGACGATTTGTCCGCTAGATCTGGAGGTTCTGGGACCCTGGGTGGAAAATCTGTGCTGCTGTTGCTGTTGTCTTCTCCAGGGTGCGAGGGCTGAGTGAGGCTAGGGAGGCCCTCTCCAGTGACAGGAGTAGACAGGAGAGGCGATGGGGTTTCTGGTGAAAAAAGGACATATGGCTTAATTATTGTAGTTGTGTACAGAAGCCTCTTGAAAGTTCTGTGGACACAGTGGGTAAAAGTGAATGGCACCGTTAGACTTTTGTAAAGCGACGCTCTAGCGCCCTCAGCTGATAAACCTTGGGAGACGCATGCACTTTTAATGACATACACCACACATGGGATTACTCACATAAATAACACATGTAATAATTAGCGATTAACAAAAAAAAAAGGCCTACTGGAATGGAGCATATGCTTGTAATATAAAGGGAGGCAAACAGCAATGAGTAATACAATAGGTGTAATATATAATAATTATTCAGGATATCATGCTTGATCATAATTACTCACAGCACTAAATGTAATAAAATAATAAAGACCATTGAATGCTCATAGAGTACTTATGGAGCCCAACTGCCCCAAACACCTGGAAGACTGCTCAGGTTATGAAAGTAAAGGTTTTTTTCTCCATATACAACATTAGAATATTAAGATGGCATTGTGGAGGCTAAACAGCTATGTTACAGCTAATTTCCATGGCACAAATACATTACCTAAAATTCTACTAAATGTCACTCTATACAGTTTTAGAAGTATATTCTATATTCTATAATGTGTCTGTTAGTTGTCCATTAGTTACCACATTGACTATAAGATAATCAGCCGCTTTCAAACTCTTTAAATTATTTCCCCCTTCCCATACATGGGAATAGTGAATTGGAATTTTACTCACTTACTTACCAGAACCTGAGAGGTGGACAGTATTGAGTTCCCTGGTCTGGCCAAATTAATACAAGGGCTTTTAATATCGCTTAATACTCAATGAAAAACATTTTAACCAGTGAATGATAATGACCCACAGCTACCTCCAGTTTTGGAACTGTTAATGTTCTCAGAGTCTGGTTTGGTCTGGTCTCCGCTCATCTGTTCCTCTATTGTCTCCTCCTTCAGATCCCTCTCCGGTCGACCCTCCTCAGTCTCTGGGTGATCCTGATCTATGTTCACGTCCTTTTTCTCCTGCTCCAGCCGCACTCTCAGTGCCTCGTCTGCTGCTCGTCTCTTCACCTCCTCCATCTCCTCCTCTTTCTTTAACCGCAGCTTCTCCAGGATCTCCTCTAATATGGAGACAGTAGGATAGGATAGGTTATGAGCAGTCTGTTGAAATTAATTGTTTGGGACATGAGCTGACAATTATCAAATATTGCACTACTACTTAAAAAAGGAGCTGTACCTGATTTTTCTTCTGTTCTTAAATGTAAAATACTGAGTTTGATCATTTTAAATAATCAAGATAGATTACTTACTTTTCCAACGTATTTCTAGCAATTGAGTTGGAATAAGTTTATAAGCGCTTGTCACAACTTTCAGAGGTTAGCTTTCAGAAGCCAGAGTGAAGACTACAAGAATGGTTTATAAATTAAATGCAATCTGCAGTACAGCAGACTTATTTTTATCCTAAGAGATATTTTTACAGTATATCTGCACCAGACAAAATTTGCCTTATTACATGAAAAAGAAAACTGGACACAGCCTCGTTAAAGTGCGTTTGGTTGTACTTGTGAATTGCTTCGTTCGATTAGACAGATTTTGCTGGAGCAAGTCTTCAAATGCTAAAATTTATAGGTTAAGGTACTAAAGTCACATAGCATGTAACAGGTAGATTGAGTCCACACACATGCAAACAGACGAGGCTCCCCTTACCGTTAGCAGCAGTGAGGTAACACTTGTTGCTACCACGGGCCTTGTTGGTCAAGTCCTCTGTGATGTCCATGTGTGCATGAACCTCATCTCGGATCTCCTCAATGGCAGCATACAAGTCTGCCTCCCAGTAATCCTTATCTAAGCAGTCAATGAGTTCAGCCAGCTGGACCTGGGACAGTTGAATCATAAAAATAATTATTTAAAAATTATATTGAGGAGAATGTCTTCTGGACAAATGCATAAGAGCCTTGTTCTTACCTTGGAGCTGTAGTACCAGATTGTTTTGTCTTGCTCGCTGTCCTCCTCTCTGGAAATAAAATATAATGTAAATTACATAACACTGGTTGCTCAACCGTAGAATAATTACTAAAGTAATGCCTGTATGGTAACACTGCTGATACAGTTTATGTTCCAGGGCAATTCCTTTAAATTTATAAAACAATATTTGAGAACTACAAGAGAGTCATAGGTCTTTCAAGGTTGCATGGTATGCATTTAGTATGAATAAAATAAAAATTTAAAATGTCTGAACTTACACTACAACTCGCCGATCCAAGAACCAGTATTTTCGGTGATGCCGATCAAAACCAATTGGCAGTTGTCGAATGAATGGTTTGGTCTTCTGCACCTCTGGGATGCAGTCTGCAACACCGGACACCTTATGGGCCACACAGACCTCGCACTGCCACTCATCTTCCGGCACCTCCTGCAACGGAGGCTTCACACACTCCAGGTGGTACACAGCCGAACAAGTCTCGCAGCAAAGCAGATCACCCAGACGATGGCACACTCTGCAATGGTCATCATATGCCACAACGCCTTCAGACATGAGCTCCTCACGAGCAATGTTGGTTGCCAAAAACTGGTCCACTAAAAACTGGAGAACTTTAATTTTACATTCCAGTGGCTCATATGGATATTCCTCATTGTCTAGGAAAGGCAGAACATGCCTGTACTCTGGGTCACTGTCACAGTAAGAGCGCACGACCTCTGGCCACGTCATGCCATCCACAAAATACAAAGTGGAGTTGACAGAGTCCTTCACGTCAGCAGGACCAAAAGTGGTGTTGGACGTGTCCTCCTCCCGGAGAATGGCTTTGAGCAGCGAGATGTGGGTCTCTGCAAGTAGCGTGCACTGCTCCTGGCTGGCCAGTGCTGCACAGAAGTCCTCCAAACGGAACGGAGAGAGACGCAGCACAGAGCCAAAGTTACGCAAAACCTCATAAACACCAATGATATCGAGCAGGTGTGACGAAGGGACCAGGAGGTCTTCAGAGGACTTGGGAAGACCCAAGGGAGGAACATCCTTCGCTTCCAATATTGGAGATCTTGGTCGCACAGGTCTGCTTCTTCTGCGGCCTGTAAACATTAAGAGAAATTTATGTGAGGATGATTGTGATAAAATCAATGAGCCTAATAGGTTTGTTATAACTGGTTAGTCACAAGCAGAAAACACAGATACAACTGGATGTATGCCATACTCAAAAAAGCATATCGAAACATATTTCTGTATTGTATTATGATGTAATGAATGAAATGATTTAACAAAATATATTTTTCTATTAATTATCAATGCAATTTGAAGCAATATGGGAAATTTAATAGTGACTTTCTTTAAAGATCAAATATGAATCTGACTAAAATTAGTGCATAACATTGGTAGTGTATACTATTACAATATTTATAAATCTGAAGATGTAACGTAATGAAATGTGCATTTAAATTAGTGATTGAAACCATTGACAGCTCACTCAGCCATCGCCGGCCAAGTGCAACAGCATATTCAGAACCAAAACAAAAATACGAATGAATGAAAGTGCAGCAAAGTAGCAAACATGGTCCGTGGCTTTTTCTTATGCTCGTAATCACTTATTTAGCAAAAGTTCACACGTGCGTGCACCAAAAAGGGCAAATAATGAAATAATTATATATAGGGTTTTCTATAGACATGCTGATTTAGCAAAAGTCAAAACACGAGAGCCGGTTGTAGCGTGGAGCAGATGAGCTGCCAGCGAGCACGGGGAGCACACAGTAAACAAAGGCCTATTTCTGAGTGCAAGCTCCATTTTGAACAATGCGGCTTGCTTTCAATTCAGGCCAGAAAATAAAATGCACACGTACAATTACTCTGCCTTTATCGCTAAACAAACCTACCCGGGGTGCTTCCATGTGTGCTGTGGCTCCTGAAACTACTCTCGGTGCAGTAGCTGGCATCATCCTCATCTGGTAGCTCCTCCAGATAGTCCGAGTCGTTTCCCAAGGCCTCTTCTTCCTCCAGATCAGAAGACGGGTTATCGTTCAAGAGCTCGTCTTCGTCAGATCTGTAGCTGAAATAATCCTCCTCATCCTCGCTGTTATCGTCGTAGACCACCTTGGTCTGAGGCCGTCTCACGCCTCCTCTGCTGCCGCGGCCGCCTCTCGACCCTCTGGCTCTCCCTCTGCTGCCTCTGCTCCGCGATGCCGCGCTGTGGGCTCCAACTTTCCTGCGGCCGCGGGACGAATTAAAGTTGTCTCGACCAGACACGTCTGTCTCTAACTCGGCCGAGCCTCCACCTGCAGCTCCTCGCCCTCGCCCCCGTCCCCGTCCTCTGCCTCTCCCCCGTCCTCTCATCCCTCTGGTTCGGCTGCCCCTCGAGCCGCGGACTGGCCCGGGTGAACCCTCCCGCATCTCGGCTTCAGGTTTGGGCGGCCTAGCTCTTCGCTCCCTCACTGCAGGAGAGAGCCTGCTCTGTTCCGCCTCAATTTCGGTGCTGTTATGGGCCACACACCAGAATAAAATGAGGAATAAACAAGAGAGAGGTCTGGCAGCAGAGGGGACCTTCCCCCGCCAAACCCTGGGCTCAGTCTCCGGGTGAAGAGCTTACACTGGACGCCCGGTGTCCCGCTCTGGGTCGCCAGTAGACGCCATTTTTCTCCAAGGCTCTCCGTTGAAAACACAGCAGGCCCCAGACCTGCGTGAAGTTAGCGTTTGTTAGGATTATCTTCACCGGATATACCACACGCACCGTCCAGAGTAAAGCAACCACATGGCGAAATTTGTTTGCTATTTTAACTTGGTAAATTTGCCATGTCCATGTATAAATGCAGGACATAACATATATTATCAGAATATATTAGGCTTGCTTTTCAATAAAATATCTGACCTGTCTGAACATGCCTTTATCCAGGATGTCTGCTGCAGCTTTGGCCCATATACGTCAGAATCACAGCATATTATTTTTGTGTAAAAATCTCTGATGGATGGTCAATATTTTACATTGTCGAGACAGCGAAACTTAGGCCCTAAAGTCTTCACTGCACATTATTTATATATATATATATATATATATATATATATATATATATATATATATATATATATATATATATATATATATATATATATATATATATATATATATGATAATCATGATAATCATGATGATAATCATGATGATAATATGCTATGGACGGATTAGGGCGGAAGTGGTCCTCATGTTTGTTACTTGACGGTAACTCGCGCACAGCGTGATCACGTGACATGTTTCCACAAAAGCTACAAATACTGTGTGCTTTTAGTTCATAAATTTTGTTGCACGCTTTTGCAAACTCTCCTATTAGTGGTGCTCATGCGGTTTCGCTTTGTGTACATTTGGACCAGATCGGTTGTTTGAAGCCAGCGACTGCAAACATCGCCAGTGTCATCATCGTCATAAGTGTTTGGGCTTATACCAGAAAGTAATAAGCAATGTTTTAGACCCAATAGTATTAGCATCCAAAAATAAATTATAGCGCATTATTAATAAAATGGTTTAAGAAAAGTGTCCGAGATAATTGCCTTCAGTCAAATAAATAAATAAAAAATAACTAGCGCTACAACCTGTATTAGGGTTACAAAGTCCGTGGCATTCCCAAGTGTTTTTAATCTATACCATGTACGGGGAAAAATATAGGCTACGTTTGTCAAATCTAGCACCTATATTTGCATTACGTTTTTTGTTATAGAATTCACGTCATATATTGGTATAAGCCACTACTACTGTTGAAACAAGTGCCGTGGGGGGCAGGCTGATGAGTGGCGTTGTCTGCGCCTACGGTACCTCCAGACACTGGCGAAAGGTAAATGAGCACAGCTTATTGGAAAATTTGTATTCAAAACCAAAAGCTTCTTATAATGTTGAAATGTAGTTCAACAGTTGAAAGACAAAAGCTGTGAGACACATTTGTGTAATTTGTCATAATAAAATCAAATGCATTCAAAAGATTATAAAAAGAAAATTTATTTAAAATAGTGTAAGTGTCCTTGTTAATACAGTTCGAGAACTTCAATTGAATATTGTCCAATGTCCTTTTTTGCTTTCATTGTTTTGATCTCCTGGAGGCTACTTCCAATCTTTCCGAGCTCTGAAAACAGTTTCACCTGAGAAGAGAAAAAAGTTGATGATGCACTTCACTTTTGCAGTTATATGGATGCATTTTAGACATCTACCTGAGACTTGACAAAGGTGTGCAGTTTAAAAAGTAACCCCTTTGCTTCTGGAGTCATCACTAAAACTGTAAAATGGGCATCCAATACCATGCATACCCAATCCATTACCTGCATCCAAATGGGAAACAATTGACCATCACAATTAAAGCTTTTGCTGACTTGTCTGTCAAGAGTAATTGAGTGATAAATGTGTACACTGCAGTTAAGTTGTGAAAAGGGATAACGCCCTATCACAGTGGAGAGCAGCAGATATTCTCCCAATGGTTTTTCATTCCTCTATAAGCACTCAGCAGCTCAGAGGAGAGGGAACCTTGGAGTAGATATAATCTTGAACATAATTTGAGAATCTAATATTTAACTTTAATGTTTACATTGATTTGCAGGGCAGAGACTATTAAGGAACTCATTCTTAGTATCTGGACAGGCCTGAGTGGCAGAGGCTGCCATAGCACAGATCTGAATCAGATCATGAATCAGAGTCCTTTTAGGCTTAATCCAACTAGCTTGTATCTTGGGACACTTAAGTACAGCACCATTTTAAATTCATTAAACATGGCCTGATTCTTAAAATATGAAAAAAGTACTAGTTCATTTAGTCCTACTGTCATATCCTAGACAAACCTGATTCAGTGTGGGTGATCTCAATTCTTTTCTCTGTGGAAATGCATCCTGGGAATACTTCAAGTAAAGAAATTGGAGATATTGGAGAAAGACCTGGATAATCAGACAAACAAATAAATCAGTAATAAAACAGCTGAAGCATATTGGTAGAGAGCATATTGCCAAATTACTCACAAGAGCATGCTGGGAAGAAAGGTCTTTGAGGTGTGGAAGGAGGTAATTTTCACTGTATGGCGCCTGCAAGATTTCATTTCTGTGCAGTTTTACTTAAGCAAAATAAAATTAAAAAACAAAACATGGCATATTGTTTTGAATTTAGTTGATAAAAAACAAAAAGGATACAATAGGACAGCCTTATTTAAGCTAACTGGACATGGTTCTTCAAGTGGAATTTGCATGTTCACCTTTGGGACTGCAGCATCTCTGTCCATAATTTCTAAGCGATCATTCTTTACAGAGGTATAGCTCGAACCATTTTGCGAGCCAACCTGTGTACTGTCTTTGGTGATCAACATATCCATGAACGAGACACCAGCAGGATCCAGATTCACCATCTCTGCATCGCTGTCTGTTATACTGCAAAAAAAAAAAAAAAAGGAAAAACTATCATTATATGTAATACTTTAATAAGCATAAAAACACATGGAATGACCATTTACCTGATAAAGGCCTTTAGACAAGCACAGGTAATTGCTTCAGGGATATCGGGAAAGAATTGCAAGCAGAGCTGACACAGAAAGTAGTCTTTTTTCTCCAAAGCCAGAAGGAGAAGTTCCGGGCAAATGCTATGACAAACAATTTCATTGGTTTGTATAGACGATTAAAAAAAAAAAAGATTTACTCAAAGTATCACCTACTGACCTATGGCAGAGTGTCCGTGACTGGACAAGTTGTGATAGGAGGCCTCCAGTGTAGAATGTTAAGTCAGACAGGCTCCTGGACACAAGAGCAGAAGCAAGCTGTCCCACAACAAGCTGAAGGTCAGGGGTGTTAGAAATAAAAGCGTCCACTTCCTGCTGCACTTTTTTCACAGGCTCAGTCTGAAAATGCAAAATGTGTCACGTATGAACTCATAAGAGAAGACATAGACATACAAGTACAAACAAACCTTAATTAGTTCCATCATCTGTTCTATTGACAGAGAAGGCAGTGATTGGATTCTTCGACTTGTTCTCTGGAAATAAATGTTAACATTGTAAGTATTGTATAATGAGACCTTATGTGGATTATTACACATAATAAAAAATGTGCACTGCAGATAAGTTGTGTAAAGGCACAACACCCTATCACAGTGGAGAGCAGTAGATATTCTCCCAATGGTTTTTCATTCCTCTAAAAGCACTCGACAGCTCAGAGGAGAGGGAACCTTGGATGCAACTTTAAGGCTGATATTCAACATAAACAGGGCAGCTTGGCACATTTTTATCAGCTTCATTAGGTCAACATGCAAAAATTAATGAGAGTACCGCTTTTCTGCCATCTGCTGTTCTGGATGGTTGCACCTTCTCCCCATGCAATATATTACTCCATGAAGGCACGGAAGAAAGGCCTTTGCATTCTGTGAAACAAAGTGGGTATAACAAATAACTGAAAACAACTGAAAGATATGGATATAGACCAAGGCAGTTCCTGCTCACCTTCAATCCTCGCCTGCCTCATTTTTCCCACAGCAGCGGCCAGACAAGACTTGGAGCACTCATAACGGATTACCGAGAGGGATTTCCCATGAGGGATGAATAACTTGTTGGAGAATCTCCAAAGCTGAAGCAGAGGATACATTCCATTAGCCTCTTAAACACTGAAATTATGTGCACATGTACACTGCTGTTAAGTTGTGAACAGAGACGGCCAGCCCTTTCACAGTGGAGAGCAGTAGAGATGCTCTACCAAAGTTATACAGTCCTCAGTCAGCACTGGCAGCCGAGAGGAGAGGGAACCTTGGACTCATTGTGTTATAATGCAATATCTTACCTGACCATAGATTTTACCAGCCATCTCTTTCCCAGCCTGAAGGGTCTGAAAATGTATATTCCAGATGCAGAGAAAATCTGCAGAATCATAATAAAACTTTCAATTACATTTCTATAAAAACAATTTAATAAGTTAACCTCACCTTTGCCAGCTCCAGCAGAGGGGTGTGGTGCACCTACAACAGCTACATGTGCTTCATCCAGTATCAGGGCAGATGCAGCCTCTAGAAGGCCCTCCCCTACAGAGAGGCTCAGGAGCAGACTCCGGGGCAGAGTAAGGGTCTGAGAGCCATCATCACCAATACCTCGTAAAGGTATAATACTCTGATACACACGACCATTGGGATCTAACAATAATGCGGTACAATTAGGGAAGCGTTATAGTCAAGTAAAAATAGATTATAGACTTAAGGCTCATTCATACTTAATCAGGTGCAAGAATAAAGCTTGTTCTTAACACATGAGCTCAACAACTTCAGACAGCTCTGTGTTGTGATTGGATTAATTAATTTCAAAGTGGGCATGGACAATTGTAAATTTCTTTTGTGAAATTAAGATTAAAAGACAAGACACATTAATGGTAATTTTGATACAACAGTGCTGCCATTGTACTGTTGATATTCTCTATATGAAATGTCAGAGGTCATAAGAAGTTTGTTCTTGCAACTCTAGCTGCCTTAACACTTAACCACAAAAGAATGCCATCTTACACAGGTAAAGCAAGCAGATATGCTTATCTCTGAGGGCAACAGAGAAGCTCAGAGGACAGAGACCAGGCTCCTCTCTTTCAAGACAGTATTTCTGAAGACTATTTGGGTTCAACTGCTGCAGGTACAGGAAGTGGTCACCCTTCTGTTAATAAAACCAATTTTAAAAAGGCAAAAGATGACATTTGTGCAATGAAAAAAAAAAAAAAAAACACATAACAAAAACTCACAATAAGATCAGTTACCTGCTCTGTTGTGAAAATGACACAATGCTGCAAATCTGCAACCAAGTGAGTGCTCCACCTTGGGAAAAAAGAATACATCAATAAATTGCCCCATAAAATTAATAGAGTTATTATTTTAACATTTAACAGTGTTGCATCATATTTGTTGTATATTACTTTTAGATTGTGAACAGCAATTTAGTGTCCTGTCACAGTGGAGAGCAATAGTTTATTTTCCAAAGTTTTTCAGTCCTTTAACAGCACACAGCAGCTGTAAGGAGAGGGAACCTTGGACCATACTTGTAAAGCAAAAAACAAATCTTACTGACTTAATGTAACTCTGATATGTAACCAAGCCCTGATGAAGACTGGTCATAGTCAATAAAACATGTTGGCTTTGGCCATTTAAATAAAGACCTTTTAACTATATTTCCTTGTGCGACTTTCACTTTTCTGGAGTGCCTGAACTATCTTGTCTAAACCAATTGCATTTACCTGAGGTCTTCGTCTTGAGCCAAAACATCCTCCACAATTTGTTGTGGTGCAGCCAATATGGAATCCAGGAGTCTTATAGCTCCTCTTTGAAACAAGACCACAGGTTCTGCTCCATGTGTACTGTGGACCTGCCACACATCTGAAGACAGCTGCAGAGAAAGAAATCCAACTCAAGTCAGTTACACAAAATGCACATAATGTTTGATCTACAATTAAAATGACAATTGACAAATACTCACAGTTGCTTTAAACACCTTATCTAAAGTTATGTCGTCCTCTTTCCAAATTCGAATGACCTGCAAAATTTTAAAACATGTTAACTTCATCCATAAACATTTTAGCATTGGTATGACAAATAATTTTACGGAAACTGCACAAATGCAATGGGACACGTTTTGTGCGCGGTGTGCGTGTTTATGTCCTGTTACCTTGTTGTCTGAAACTGCGACATATTCTTTTGTATTGGAGTTGTAAACTACTGGACAGGTCAAACTTCCTCCCTGTTTTACCGTCCAGCTGCACAGGGGCTTCTGGTCTGAAACCTGAAAACGCAAAAACACGAGCAGATACATTTACGCGTGAGAAGCAACGCAATACGTGGCCAACACCAGGGGCGTTATCAGCGTCCATGTGGCCAAATAAACCAAGGAATCACTCTTAAACATCACACACTAACAATATACATACAATAGTAGCTAACACAATCTGAAAACAATGCTTTCTGTGGTTGCGTCCATCAAAAAGAGACTGGGAATGCTAACCCCACGTAGCATCGGAGCAGTTAACCACATGGGTTTACAAAGTGGTTAATTTACCTTATACAGAGTGACTGATCTGGTTGAGTCCGTAACTAATACATGGTCATCGTCCCTCTCTGATTTGATGCCATGTACACCTGAAGATGTGAGATTTTGAGCTGGCACAAGCCCGCACAACGTGTATCCTTCAAACAGCGCAGCCATGCTGGAGCGAAGAGAAATAAGCCCATTAAGTCTCGCGAGAAGTGACCCTATAGCCACATTAGTTATGAAATTAAACGGAACAACAGCGTCATCTGCCGGCGTGTCTCCTCGGTTATTGATCCACGCTGGTCTCCCACCAAAACGCTTTACGGGTATTTATTTGCACTTTCCCCGTCATTCTTTAAACAAAACTAGTTGCCATCTCTTCTAGATATTGTAGAACACTAGTATAAAAGGCTATTAATTGCCTCATAGTTGACTAGATTGTGTTCCTTGTCTATGGTGTATACTTTAAAATGGTATTAAAACCAGTGGTGGAACGAAACAAAGTCAAAATAGTAAAGTGCTGTACTTTAGTAAAAAAAAAAAAAAAAAAAAAAAAAAAAAGGTATATGTAGATTTTAAAGTGGAAACATTTTACTTTTACTTCTCTGCTTTTGAGAGAACTTATCTGTACTTTCTACTCCACTACATTTTTGAATAGGGTCAAAAGTAAAAGGTGATTATTATTATTATTATTATTATTATTATTATTATTATTATTATTATTATTATTATTAGCTTGAGTTCTGCTGAAAAGGCTGAGAGATTAGGGTTTTATAGTTGGAGCATACTAAAATATACTAACGAAAACTGATAGAAAAAAACTATTGATTCAGTTGTTTCTGTTGAACAAAATTCAGCACAATTTTTATCAAAATTGCTGAAGCTTTATTAGGTCTCGAAATCTGTTTGAAATACTTTTACTTTTTACTCGTTAAGTGCATTTTTAAACAGGTATTTAATAAGTAAATAAGTACATTTTTTTCATGTGATACTTTTACTTTTACTTGAATTTTTCTTTTTTCCCTTTGGTATCTGTACTTTTAGTTAAGTAACAAAATGAGTATTTCTTCCCCCAATGATTCAAGCATTTAATGAATGTCTAAAGTATACAGCATGTGCATGTCCATTTAATTATGTACATTTTGCAATAAACTGTAAAAGACAGAAAGAGAAAAGACAATATGCAATCCTAAGAAATTAATCATTAAGCATACTTTTTTCTGGAATGGACAAGAGTCAACAAAAACAGCAGATTTTTCCTGCTCTCTAACATTATTTTTAACATTGTTGAATTTCTGATGGAAGTGATCCTGATTTTAGTGCATACAGCGTTGCACTGGGCTCTGGGGAAAAAGACACATTTCAAAACATCAAACTTGAAACACCAAAAATTCACATATCAAAGTTTAAATGAGTTTGCATTACCCTCAAAGCATTCAGGAATTTGAAGGTTTCCATCAGAACATTGACTTGGAATTGCATATCCACAATTCCGGCCTTCATCCATGCAGTAAACAGAAACACTTTCTCCATGTAAAATCTGGTTAGGTTTGAAATCTTCAATCCATTGTTTGTTCCCTTTGTACATGATTCTTCCCCTCTTAATACCAACACTGCACGGGGCTGTATGTCACAAATTGTATTGTATTTATAATGCAAAACCTTTTACAGTGTTTTTAAATAAGTTATATGCTTCAGGTATAAGTGGTATAAAGTTTCTTACCTTTGCATGATGGTTTTTCAGACCATTCCCCTGTCTTCTCACATACAATCTGTAGCGGCCCGTGTAGTACATAGTCACCTTTACATCCATATTTGACAGTGTCGGTGTAGGCATATTCTTTATTTGGGATGACTGACATGTAGCCATGCTCAATGTTCTCTGGTGGAGGGCAGCTCACCTCTAGAAAGAGAAGGTTAGTTTATTGAATTCCACCTTTATTATCCCTTGTTCATACCTCGACATTGGGGTGTCTCGGTCCATTGGCCACTGGCAGTGCATTCTGCTCTCCTTTCACCAATTAGTGCAAGTGGAGGTAGGCACCTGTAGGTTCCACTGGTACCATAATTGATGTTTTTATTATCTCTGATAATCCTATCATAAATGATCATGCCAAACTCTGGAATTGGAGCAGGACCACAGGAAATCGCTAAAGAAAATACACATGTAACTTGAAGCTCTGCAGAAACTTGAATTGATATTGATTTTAGCATAGTGACATACGTTTGCATCGTGGTTCTGTTGCACTCCAGTTCCCATTACTATCGCATAAAGCACTGCTGGCACCTATCAAGATGTACCTTTGAGAGATGATAGAAACATTTCATTTTTTAAATAACAAAATCAAAACAGTGATATAAAATAATACTAATTGATGCATTTGTTCATGATGTAATAAATTATATAGATTTTGTAAATGTATTTAACTATGAAATGTCAGTAATAAAGCTTTTACCCATCATCACAAGCATAGTTGACGGTGCTCAGGTAAAATGTACTATTATAATACATTTGTCCATTCATTGGAGGATCAGGGGGTGGGCATAACTTGGCTGTACAGAAGGAGATATTGTCACAATTAAGAAACAAACAACATAGTGTACACTCTACCTAAACTAGCCATAGGCATCAACTTGAACTCAATTTATTTGAGTAAATGTATGACTCACGTTTGCATCTAAGTTTAGTTACTGTCCATGTTCCAGTGCTTTTGCAGACGATGGTGCGAGGTCCGAACAAGGGTGTGTATCCTGGTTTACAGGAAAGCACCACCTCCGCTCCAGGACTGAAGAACAGCTGTAACCCCTCCGACTGCATATTGTCCCCAAGTTCAGGTCTGGAGCAAACTTCAACAAACATCACACAATTAACATTAAATAGACAGGAATAACAACTGATATGCTAAAAAAAAGTTTTTAAAAAGTCTAAAATGTTACATATATGAAAACATACCATTGTCTTCTGCTCTTGCGATATTGGTCCAAAACAAAAATGAACACAGCTGTAGCAAAAAAGTACACTTCATTGTAAGTTGTTTGAGGATTTCAACTTTCTTTAACTTCTGACTAGTTCCTCATTTGAGCAAACAGAAAACAAAATCTATTGGTAATTCCTGTTTCTGTGTCTTCTCTGTTTTGTTTCCGGTAAGTTTGGGGAATTATAAAGTTACATTCGAAGGACTTTGCCCCAGTACTGCAATGTTTCAACAGAGTTACATCCGGACATGAAAATACTCAGAGAAGTATTTCATTTTCAAAATGTTAACCTAGTAAATGCATCTTTTACATTAAACAGTATTCCTACATGTGTAAATATGGTGAGTTATAGTGACAAAAGTTATAAATTAACAATATCAAAATATTCAACCATTTGTGTTTTTTGCATAGGTCATTCAGACACTTTTTTTTTTTTTTCACATTTTGAGGTTTATAAAAAATACCAGATTTTTGCATTATTTAATTTATTATAAATCAGTTATGTCCAGACAGTTTATGATTACTCTTTTTACTTACAGTAAGTAGTAGTTTTCCCCAAATACCTTTTTATACAAATATTTTGGACCACTACTTTGTGGTGGCATAATCTCTGTTTGAAATTATTTTGAAGCAACTTCAAGTAACTTTGCACAAACAAGATAAATGGTCACATATTTATATAGTGCTTTTCTACCTTTAAGGCACTTCAAGTGCTTACATCAAGGAACCACTCACCCATTCACACACACAATCATACAACAATGTACACAGACACTTGGGGCAAGGTGGATTAAGTGTCTTGCCCAAGGAAACAGTGACAGCATTCATCTGCGGGAGCTGGAATCACACCAGACAACCTGTGGGCCAGTGGGTCTGACTGTTCAACCAAATAAACATTCTGGTGACACACAAACTTCAAAAGATTAAGGAATTTTATTTTAGTAACTCATTAATTATCTTATATTAATCGATCATGAGATATATTGTAAATCCAATCTCTATTTCTTCTTGTTATGCAGGTCTTGTTGTGCTTGTAGCCGGAGGAGACGTTGCACATGTTCTGATTTCCGAAGGAAGAGTTTTAGCCCTGATGTTGTACTCAATTTTACCTGGTTCTGAAGATGAAAATACACAGATATCAAAATACAGTATTAATTTACAACATATCATGCCATATTTTAATTGTACGGATGCTTACCCTCAAAGCATTCTGGGAGAGGGAGGACTCCGTCATTGCAGACACTAGCTACTGGATAGCCACACTTTTCTGCCTTGTTTTTACAGTAAAACACAACCACTTCTTTATGAAGGACTCTATTTGGTTTAAAATCTTCAATCCACATCTTTTTTGCATTGTAGAAGATACGGCCTCTCTTGATGCCAACTTGACAGGGTGCTTGGTGGAAAATAATAGATATACAGTATGTCAGAATTAAAAATGTTTAAAGCAGTGAATATTTTTTGTAATGTTGTGAAATGTACCTTTGCAGATTGGCTTTGTAGACCAGTTCCCAGTATTTGTGCAGTGTATTTCAGGGTCACCCTCCATAAGGTAATGATCATTACAGGCATATCTAATGGTTTCCTTGTAGCGATGCTGCTTCATAACAGCAAAAGTGATAATCCCATTTGGGATACCATCAGGAACAGGGCAGCTCACCTCTAAGAAAAATTTGTTGTTTATTTCATTTCAGACAAATAAATAGAAAATTAACTGATGATGTACCTCGACAAGTAGGTGGCTCTGGAACTGTTCCGTCTGCCTTACAAGACCCTCTCTCATAACTTGGTGCTTTAGGTGGGTTACACTCATATGTCCAACCTTGACCGTATATTGTATTAGTACCAGTAAATGGCTTCTTGTCATGCACAATTCTGCCCTCTGCAGGTGGCCTTGGCAATGGGCAACTAACAGCTGGAATAGAAGATAAAAGATGCCACTAAAACCAGGGTTAGGTGTTTTGGTTGGGGGGTATGTCACGTTGCTTGTTTCTATGAATATGTCATTGCTCTGCCTGAAATGTTCCACAGTATGACATTAAACAGCTATAGCTTACATTTATTCAATTACTGGTGGTTTTGTAGCTCAGAGATACCTAAAAAAACAAGCATTCAGACTGTGAGTGGAGCTGGCTTTCCACAGATCTGATCTGTAATTTTGTCTGGGTTGGTCTCCATTCTGATTGAAAGGTTTAATGCCATATTGTGAAACATTTCAGACAAAGCAATGACATCTCCATGGAGACAAGCATTTGACTGACCCTCCACCAGAAAATTTACTCAATGTATCTTTAAATAAAGATCTAATCAATAACTCTGTGGTTACCTTTGCACATTGGTGGGGGGTTGCTCCAAGTACCGTCATGCAAACAACTGCTACTATTGAATCCCATCATAACATACCTGTTATAGTAACAGAGTAAATTAGTTTTGAATTGAACCAACATGAATTGGTTTGTATGTCAAAATTTTCAGTATAATTTACCCATCGTCACAGGTGAAGTTGAGAATGCTCTTGAAAGGGGCTTCAGTCCGGCCCATTGCCAAAGGTTGCAAAGGTTTCGGGATTGGGCACATTTTAGCTGTAAAAGAAAGAAAAAGTAAATTTCCTAACTTATGAGGTAAATATCCAATGTGCCACAGTTGTTATAATAATACTTTTAAAATAATGGAAAACCAAAGTTAAAGCTTTTTGTTGAGTCTAAACGCACGAGAACAGGCCAGGTTCGAGGGTGTCCACTCCCCAGTGCCGGTGCAGGTGATTCTCTGTGGACTGGGGGTTGATGGGAGGTATCCCTGTTCACATGAGAGCGTCACCTCTTCACCCACTTCATACACCCGCTTTAGGGCAGTCTCATCAATGCCATCGGTTAAAAGAGGGCGACCGCATACTAACAGAATGCAAAAAAGCAAAAAACACATTTCATGAGCAAAAATTAGGAACAGACTTGTAATTGTATCTAATAATACTGCATTTGTTTTTAAGCTTACCTTTTTTGGATGACACAGTTGTATAAAGTAGAAATTGACAAAGGATCAAAAGAGACCAGATGGGAGACATCATCTTCAAAATTTAACCACCGCGATGTGCACTGAGGTTGGAAGTTTAAATCAGACCCAGAAAAGTGTGAGCCAATCAAATGTACATATTTGCTTAGCTCAAAGGTCTTCATTTCTGCTTATTTGCTCACTTGGATCAATAGGCTGATAACTGTAAAGGGACAGTCACAATCATGCTTGAAATAAACTGTTAATTGATTTTTAAAAACTGTAGTATGCTCTTTGTTTGGATATTGAACACAAACATATTATATATATATTTTTTAATCCATAGGTGTATGGTGAAGTCAGGTAAAGTGGACACTTTTTGGTAGATTGTGTGGGACAAATATACTTTTATGTAATGTAATGAATTGTGTTATTAGGTACTAAGGAGTATTACTTGTATTTGGGGATAAAATTAAAGAAATAAAATGCTATTATTTTTCTCCAAGAGCATTTAAAACCTCTGCTGGCAAATGTACTACTGGAGAAGAGCTGTGTTCAGGTAAAATGAGCCACATGCTCAGGTAGAATGAGTCACTCCTCAGCTTCTCTTTAACAAACATGTAAAACACAGAGCTGTCCTTGATGCCTCTGCTCTGCCTCTTCTGGTGCTCTGTTCTCCACCCTGCACTGACCAAACTCAGAGCTCCAGTGCTTCAGTTTTAGGATGTGTAAAGCCTTGAGACTCTGGAACACAGTTCAGAGACCTGCTTAAGGCCCATTCACCCTGGGACTTGCAGCAGGAGTTGTGCAGGTCAGTGCATTTTTTTTTTTTTTTTTACTGAAAATTCTGCTCTAACTGTGTGGAGGGCTGTTTTAAATAGTGATGATCGTGATGAACGTGATAATGGCCACACTAGTTATGAACCAAGTATCATCTCAAAGATATGATGTCAAAACAGCTCTATATGACTCATTGTGCTGCACTCCAGCTATCAAGTATTGCAGCATTTTCATTTACAAACACAATGATCTCTATTTAAGCATTAGAACTATTAAAATATATGTGAAAACTCATACATGATAGTGGCTCATTTTACTTGACAGACATGGCACAATTTTCCTGAAACTTTAAGGTAAACTGAGCCTCCATCAACATGTTTTTAATAACTATAGGTTAGCTAGACAGACTGAATTACATGTATTGCATATAATTTATGTAGCTGTAAATTCATTTTCTATTTAGTTATGAACCTTATAGTTGTCAAGTTAGACTGCATATGTCAATGCACTTCTGCTCTGCTATTTGAATGTGAAGCTTGGCTCCTCCCACAATAATCACCACACACCTATCAAATGTTTTTTTTTTTTGTAAAAACAAACAAACAAACAAACAAACAAACAAACAAACAAAAAACATTTGATTGCAGTTATGTTAAAGAGCTCCTTGCTCTTTAACATAATGAATAGTTAAAGAGCAAGGAGTTCAAAACTTATATGGCTCATATTGCTGAATCAGTAAAGGTACCTAACTTCACCCTACAAACAGCAGTGGTAGAAAGTGAATTGATAGTGAAGAACATTTACTCTGGGCTCTGGCTCTGCTTCACTGTGAGTCACTTTATCAGATAGATCAGTGATTCAGTATTATTCAGGATTAATATTCACTGAGACATTCATTCACATCTTGTAACTAAAACATCTGCAGTATTTGGCGCTTTTCTGTATGAACTACCAATTTATAGCTGTATTTGTACTCTGCATTAGACTGATCAATTGAATATACCATTGCTATATAGGGGGCAGGGGTATTTAGGCCCAAGTCCTGAATTCGTCCTTATTGAATATTAGCTTTTGCTAATATTAGCTTTGATTTAGCTGTCCTTAGGTTTGCCGAAAAATGTTGACCACATAGATGATGATGTGCAGTCCATTATTTCTCCACTTAGGGGCGCCTCAGTCCTGGATCCTGCCATGGGACCGGACCCCAGCCGCTGCCTCCACCCAGCCTCCTGTTGCGTGACATCAGCCCCAGTCACTGAAAGGAAGCGCCTCAGTAAAGGCAAGTTACACAAGGATTCACACCGCACAACCGGAAAAGTATTTTTACAATAAAACCAACAGAATCATTGATCCATATAATTCACAAACATAACAGCAGGACAAGATAACTGTCCTTTGTCGGTCCTTGCATAAGGGACACTGGGGCAATGGGACAGTGGCAACATTTGCAGCTTTAACGATGAACGATGCGCTCTTACCGCGCTGAGATAGAAGTCTATGGAGAAGTCGCAGGTTTACTTTGAGACTTGAAGCGGAAGTGGTATTGGATCAGTGTGTGTTTGTGACACTGTGGAGCGCTGTCAGTGGAGCAGCCCAGTCCGCGCCAGTCGAGAGCCAGGGAAAGCCCTCAGTCACAGGGACAGTGACTGTAGTCAACTCGCCGCTGCCTCCGCACCAACAGCTGCAGATCACAGAAGCGGACTGAACCCCAGTAAACAGGCGCACATCCTCGGTGCTCATCTGCTCCAACTGGAGACATGACTGACGTGAGTTCCAACGACCCGTCCACCTCAGACGTGGCCAACAGATTTGCTCGCAAAGGTGCTCTAAGGCAAAAGAACGTCCATGTGGTAAAAGATCACAAATTTATAGCGCGGTTCTTCAAGCAGCCGACTTTCTGCAGCCACTGCACCGACTTCATATGGTAAGCATTAATGCAGTATACCACCCCCGTCTGTGCCTGTTGCTTGTTGGATAAGTTGGAGTGCTCCACGGAGTGCGCTGCGATGATGTAACGCAACTTCGGCTGCAACTTTCTCATTAAAAGGGTTGTACCTAACCCGTATTCTGTGTGTCTTGTGAAACATTAGAGCAGAGTCTCTTATTTCGTAGGGATATAGAAGTTTTCAGTGGTAAAAATCGGTGCTTTTGCACGAGTTTAGCATATGAGAGGCTTTCTGCAGTCGACAACTACTAGTAGATGGGAGGAGTTACTTTGTTGTTGTTAACAGGGGAGCAATGAAAGAAATAAGTGTAAGCAAAGAGACTAGAGAATACCATGGTACATAGAATGAATAGAATGCTGTATAACTGTTGAACATTAATCTGTCCCAAGAGGCTAAGCCTTATTACCATTCTTTTACCTTCACTGTGATGTGCATAAAATAAAATCCATATTTTTTTCAGAGTAACTAGGCCTTACCTTATTTACTTTAATTGCAGTTTTCCATTAAAAAAAGATGTTAAGAATCTCAGAATGCGCCACCCAGTTTATAGGCCTTCTTGTGCGAGAAGTGAACTTTGCATAGTTTTGCTTGTTCTTTAAAGCTTGAGACAGGGATGTTGTTTATCTTTCACTTTTACTGTTTTTCTTGATTACAAGTTGAATAATTTGCTCCTCTATTGCTTCTCATTTGGAAATCATTGCTAACATTTTCATGGCATGTACGTCAATGCACAGTTCTAACTTTCTGAAATATGAATACCCTATTACCAATTTATAATAAACACATACTTTTCTCTTTTTTTTACAGGGGATTTGGAAAACAAGGATTCCAGTGCCAAGGTACAATGCATTCATTAACATAACACCAACAGTCTGTATCTTAAATAATTTTATTGAACCACTGCCAGTTGCTTACCATTTAGCAGCCACGTTTGTTTAGACACAGTTGGGCGTTATCCTGGCAAATAACTGGCATTATAATTAAGCCAGAGGCAGACAGAATAATCATTTTATGTATAGTGAAAGTGACTGACACTGAAAGCTCAGTAAACTTTTCAGAGACTTAATATACTATAAACATTACACAGAGGATCTGTTCTTTGTATGTGGAATCCACAAATTCCTTTGTAATGTGGAAACTCTGGAGGTTGCCAGAGTCTCAGTGGCTGGCAGTGCCCAGGTAACACTGTGCATGGCAGAGGAATGGCATGTAGCATATAGATATATATAAATATGGTATAAGACAGTAAATAACACATGTAACATAAGTGTAAAACAAAAGTAATATGTGATTTATAATATCTTTATTGTTTAGTCAATTGTGTATTTTATTGTTTTCACATTTGAAGAGCTGATTCCACATTGGCCATGTCTTCAAAGAAATATAACATATAAAGGGCTTTTGCGTTATTTGAAAAAAAAAAATAAAAAAAGTCGCAAATAATGTTACTGTATTTACTGTATATAATGTATGCTAACAGATACTACCATCATCTGTGCATAGTAGCAACAAACAATAGTAACTGTTCAATAAATAATAGAGATGTAGCTTTGGTGTCTGTTCTTAATGATATTTAGTTATAAATATAAGTGGGGGTAGGTCCTCCCAGTGGAGAATGTGAACCTCTGTAACAATGACCACCACTGACATTTCTGTAACAAGAATGACATTCATTTATAGTTTGAAAATGCCACATCTTTATGGATAATGTCAGCCGCACTGGGTCACATGTGTGGATAAACTGAACGTGACACAACCCCCCACAGGTTTGCCTGAGGAGTCTACAGTCCACAGGCACTTAGTTAATTTACATACCTCATATTGACTGATAGAGACAGCTATTATCTGTTAGAACTGTGGTAGCACTGTAGACTGTTCATGCCCTTGAACTGGCTACATTTTAGTGACCCAAATGTTTGGTGGTTTTCAGATGTCATACTGCCAGATGGGGGGCAAGAGAAAAATTTTTATGAATTAATTACATTGTACTTTGCCATTCAATATCCATTTCTGTAATTAACTAGACCCAAGAACTCATTGTGTTACACCAAAAATCTGCAACAATATTACAATATTAATTTTAGCTGCCCCATCTGTATTAAATATTATTGTCTTATAGAATATGCAATGTCATCTGAAACCCAGTAATAAAAAGAATTCAATTTGAAGAAATTTTTATAACGCACAATCTTAAATCAAAAAGGCATTTAAAAAAATAATGTTCTATCAGTGAAGTAAAGTCTTGTAAATGATAGTTATTAAAGTAAATTATTGTTGATGTTATCTGTGCTGTGAACATTGGCTCTTGTCTTTTGGATGTGTTTCATATGGAGTCTTGTTTCATGACTCTGGCCCTGTGCCTTTGTGCACTGCTTATCTCAAATCACAACTTGGCTGACAGTGTTAAACAGCCGGCCAATTTATACCCTTTTAAGTGGACTTTCAATGCAGATTACTTAAACTTGTGTTAATAATGGTCGCAGCAGTCTGTGCTCATGGCTCATTTGGCATTTAGCACTGTAATTCGCATTTACCCAGGGTTAAGATGACTCTGCGACCTCTCTCCTCTGCAGGCTAAACATATTCATAGCTAAGTGTAATTCTGCTCTGCTGCAGTACAAGAGCCCCTAATGTTACAGGGTCAAGTGCCATCTCCAAGGGCATCTCACCAGTCAAACAGTTCTAATATAAAGGTCTTATGTAAATACAGTCCTATCCAAACTGTTATCCAAATATCTCGGCATGGTATTTTGACAATATGCATCTCACTGTACGATATTTATTGCAATTTCTTGTTCTTTCTTTTCCTTTTAACAAGAATTTGGTTAGAAGTCCTTAATAACAGTTTTTCTTCATGTAGTCTGCACTGAAAATGATCATGGTCTATGTAGTTCCCTCCTATTCCTGCACCATAACAGTAAATTTAAGCAAAGAGACCTGTATTTTGATATATTGTGATGGTCCATGATATTATTGTGGGACTTTTGCTGATAAAAAAAATCACAATATTTGCATTATTGCTAGATATAACAAGACAATACAATGAAAATCTGTATTCATACTAAGAAATGCCATGGCTAACAGCTTTCTCGACCAGTACAGGTGCTTTTATTTAGGTTCATTTGTTGCTTCAGTGTTGAGTAGTTGCGGATTTGTTGGCAAACTGTGTACCACTGGATTTGCCAAGGGCTGCACAATGTTCTCTAGAGCCCAAGAAGCTAATGAGTTTTGTCTTAATGGCAAAAACACATGTCCCAGAAGAAATGGTGACTGTTGAGACACACTCACCTCACCTTACCGGCTGACAGGATTTTAAGCCCTCATTGGTTGAATAGTCTTGTTTTGTGTTAATTAGAGTGACAAATAGTTTTCACAATTTATTGCTAGTCGCTTGATGCTGTTGAATATCTTGTGCGACATAGACACACACAGCATAGTACTTGTTTCTGTAAGGAGGCTTTTGTTGACAGTGTGTGGGAAGGTAAATATCAAGTGTCCAGAAGTACATTCCTCACTCTTGCTCATCATTTTCTCATCTTCTTCTGCTCACATTTACTTTCTGCTGGATGCTGGATAAAGCATCTGGAGTTTGGTGACCAACAAATTCTGGAGCACAAATGAAATGAGGCAAAACATTTAGTTGTTCTGCCCTTCTTAAAAGAGACACATAAGCAGTAGACTAAAGACGAAAGATCAAGTCTAGTTATTTGATGACCTATTGTTCGTCGCTTTAAAGCTGGGCATATACAGCAATTTTCAAGTTGATTTTTGCAGTGTCCAGGGGGTTTACAGTTACATTCATCTGCTCACGATGAATGCATGACTGCTCATCATACAGTTGCAGGGATATCAGACATGTGTGATATTTGTTGTGAGTCGTAGAGTCCAAACGCTGCTGAACTCAGGTGAGAGCAGTGTGTGCAGGTAAAATACAGCTGTAGGCAACGTAAACACAGCTATGGTGTCTGGAGTGAGGTGCAGAGGTGAGCTAGGACAATAAAGCACCTCTTAAACTAAGCAGTGCTAAAGTTAGGAGTGCCACAGGTTTACTAAGTTCTATGAGGTTTTAGGAGTTTAAACATGCGTGTGTGAAAAGATCTCAAGGTCACAAAAGCCCCTTCAGAGGGGATATTTCAGCTTATCCGACCATCGCTCTGTACAGTGCGCACACTCCCTCTGTGAGCTTCCTATGAAATTCAGTCACACAGTGTGAGCTTGGAAATTTTTTTGAATGTCTTAAAATTCTATAAAATCGTACAGTATAACCCCATATTTACCCAACCCCACAGGATCACAATAAAAATAAAATAAATAATAATATAGCAGCATTAAATCTATATAGCATCTTTTAAAAGACCTAAAGCGCTTTAGATTGCATTATTCATTCACTTCATAAGCCACATCTGCCTGGGGAAGACTGAGGGAGGCTTGTTGTGATGGCGCATTCACTGGCCCAGATCTGGTCTCAGTTTGAGCTCTATTTAGTCATGAAATACACTTGGTTTAGTCCTGTTCTATTCCTGTCTGTGCAAGTTTGAACACACCCTTAAAAGTTCTTTGCTTAGTAGATTTGTGTAATAATACATAATAACATTGTGTTGATTTTTTATTTTTTGTATTATTTTCTTCAGATGAATAACATTAGTCAGATTGATATTGCAGCCCATCTTGTGGCTCTGATGTCAGCTGAGTCACAGAGGGAAATCTTCCACCTGCTACATCTGTGGCGTTATCCTCATCACCTCACTGGCCTTTGCGCCTTTGTTGGTGCCTTCGTCTGATCTGTTTTTTCCACTACTGCAAAAAGGGACTTGCACATAACACATAAAGTGCTCATTCATTACCAGTGGCTTTGATGCTAACAGCTCTCTTTTGTATCATAGCATCCTCGTCTTGTGGTTTTCATCCTTAGTCCACTTTGTTTTTATCCAGAGTAGACAAGAAAGCAGAATAATTCACCTCAGGTTGCATTCTGAGCACCTTGTCTCTCCACTAAAGAGATAAGTTAAGATAAGCATTTAGAGTGTCTTGGGATGGTCTTTTTCTGTTTTGTATAGCAGCTGTGTAATTACATAATCCATCAACTTGATTCGCCCAAGTAGAATGCTTATAGTGTTTATATATCCTATAATTCGAGTGTTCATTTATTTTCTATTACTTTTAGATGTCACTGGGGCTTGAGCATCTCAGCCACTATGAGCCTGAGGCTGACAACATCCAGGACAATGACCAGTTAGTTGCTGATGTCACTCTGAGCTACTCGTAGATTTTTCAATGCTCCCAGGTCTTACTTTGGAAGAAAATCAAGTTATAAGGAGTATGAGTGAGCTGTGAAAAATATAAAATGGCAATCTGAATGAACAGAACATAACGTAACAGTTGTTTGCAAATATTAGCTATTGGATGAAAAATGGAAAATCTGTGCGGCTGCAGTGTTACATAAAAAAATACTTTTTTATCAGGTTGTCCCTTAGAGCTCCTGTCATGACACAAACAATAAAGAAACAAGCAAAGAACATATTTGAAGTGGGCGTGGTGCAGGTGAAGCTGCTACACTGGCTTTGTGTAGATTAGGTACAGCTAAAAAAGAGGTTGAAGATCAGACCAAGACACAGGCAGCGTAAATCCTTGGAACATTAGTATCTCTTCTTAATCTTAATAATTTCAATCATCATTATGCTATTGGTGTACTATGCCTTTTGTTGTACATAGAAATGATCAGCAGTCCACGATAATGATTAAGCCACAGCACCAAGCTCATATTTGATACATATTCTCAATTCATGTTTTTTACTTTAGGTTTCATGTTCTGTTTATAATAAAGTGCAAAGAACATAAAACAAACAAAACAACAATATTTTTTATTTACCCGATAGAGATCAACCTCTTTTCTGTTCTGGTCAAATCAATTGAGACCAGCAGCATTAAGATTAGACTAATCCATCATAGCCTGTTGCATTATTTATCACCTGACTTCCCACCATGCATTTGGGTGAAGTGAAGTGTGTGTGGTTGAAAATGTGCTTTACAGCTCTAATTTGCTTGGCGCTGAATTCGGGCGTGTGTTCACTGTCACATCTATCAATACTGTGAGATGTGTTATTTAACTGACAAAGCACCTCATATAACCTCATATTAATTCTCCATAATCTACTGAATTAACAGCTGGGTTCCTGGACAACAGATGAGATGCAAAGTTGGCTCATGTGTAGGTGCAGTAGCCCCAGAAGGGCTCCAGATATATTCATGGACACCTGCAGGATATGGGATAATATTGGTCTGCTCTCTTCATGATTGCCTACTGCTATAATGTGCTTCATATTCTGCGCATCGAATTGGATTTATGTTATGGAAATGGGAAAGATATTCACCAAGAAGCATTATGGTGTCGCAATTATGGCATTGGTACCCATATGGAACACAGCCTTTATTGTTATGTGCCTCATCATTGCATGCAACAAGAATAGAATTAAAAAAAGTTATTCAGTGTACTTTTATCTTATCTAGGTTACTCTTTGATAGCTTGGGAAGATGTTTTGTCATTTAATTTTTTGCATGTCATCTTGAAGGTAGCGTAGTGTCTAGACGGTCTTCTGAAGATCGGCGATGATAGACCTGGTTTGAGAAAGAGCACTGTACTACATTTTCACAAATCTCACCATGTTTCTCTTTTAGCGTTTCAAGTAATAATTTTAAGGACAAGCTAGTTTTAAAACATTTACACTCATTTGAAACACAGTTGTACTCTTCAACTAAATAACCAACCACATTTTTTTTTCTTTATGAATATTGGTCTCCACTGGGTACTAATCTATTCTAAAGCATATCTGCAAGAAAAATAAACCTCAGACTTCCTCCAAAACATTGACTTGTTATTTTTTAATGGAACTTAATGGACTTAAAAAGCTAATGATCACTTATGCATTTTCAATTGCTTAATGGTTTTCTTTCATTTTTCATTATTCCATTTCCCAGCTAAATGAGCTTTGACTAAGTAGACTAAGTGTTTACCCTACAATGATTATATCGCTGGGCATCGTGTTTGTATAACCGACAGGCTGAGAGACAGATCAGTAGGTGCTTGGACACTGTCCCATCAAAACCTGTGAGGCTAATTCAATAGACACAAGATTTAATTAAAACCTCAATATTTGGATTGAAGCTTCAGGTCAGTATCTGAAACCACCAGGGTCACCACAGTCAGGACTTGTGGGGTTTATTGATCAGCTTTGATTTTCTGCTCTTGATATTTTGCACCTGATGCCATCAACTTTCCCTGGAGGTGTGACGCTAACTGTAGGCATGCTCTGTCTGAGGCTTTGTTTTAACACAGTCTGACCATAAAGAACTCATTTAGTTGGCACTATAAGAGGTGAGCTGATTTGTACTGTTAAACAGGTCCCTCTCAAACAAAGTTACTCACAAGCTTGCATTAGTCAACAGTTTTGCAGTTAGTCACTCTCACCTTTGTGCTGAAAATCAAACACCTTAACAGAACCATGACTGCTCGTATTCAGCACGGGCTCCTGAAAATTTGCTGTTTAAATCCATTTTGTATTATTTCTTGAGTTTTCAGCTCTCTTTGTCTGTGTTTGCTAATGTGTGCATTGTATCACCATGGTAACAGTTGAACATTCTGCCCTACAAATACATGTGGAACACCCCCAGAACGATGTGACTCCAAAGTATCAATACTGTGGATCTATAAAAGCATAGCTAATTGACTGTGATCCAATTAAGAGCAGCAGTTGTAGAGATACAGGAGTATTGAATAACATGTTGCAATTAAATTAAAAGCCAGAGGTCATAACCATGATCCAGTCCAATATATCGTTGTATACTAATGGGAAAACAATTAATAATCCACACATTAAACAATATTATAAATACAATAACACAGGAATAGAACCTATATTGCTTTGAATCATTTCAGAAAATGACATAAATGCATGCAACATCAGGTCATTACAGAGAAGATAACATTTCCTCCTTACTGTACAGAAGTCTACATTTGCATTTGACGGTTTAGTGTTTTTATAATTTTGTCCTTTAATTCCTTGCTATGTTTGATTCAGAAGTAAATTCATGAATACCAATAGAGTGACTTACTAGCTTTATCATCTTGCTGATTAAACATTTGAAGTCCACTGGCTGGACTTCATCACTTGTAATTGGTGCTTTGATATTGAGACGCATAGATCCTTCCAGAAGCGGCATGGTTAGAATAGCTGCGCTCACTGTTATTGATATAAAAGTTATATTGTGTCCCATTTACAAACATTTGAAGGGTCTATATAGCACCTCTTTAGAAATTACCAAACAGATACACTCATAATTGTAATCAAAGGTTTATTGAAAAGGCATACAGAAAATGCCCTGTCTCAAAGATGTTAAATAATATGCTACTTACTAATATAAATACTGCAAATACTTGAAATAAATGCTACACTGACTCTTAAATTTGACCAACCATAAAACTGACAAAGGTGGACAAATTGTAAAATGTCACAATTCAACCTCATGCACCAGTAGCCCATATAATCATCAGTGAATGGCTGTAACTCTAGAGATACAGAGATCGTGTTCATTGATATTAGGTGCTTGAGCTGCAGACTGCATAGGGCACTCATTACTTAGGCCTCCCATGAGCAAGCCTGTTGTCTTTGTAGTCTCTGTTCTCCATACACACTGTGAACTCATCAGAAAGCTTTTAAAATGCCAGCGTTTTGTTAATCTGTAGGGAGGCATCACTGTGAACATTACTAAGGATTAGAGAAGGATATTAGTGTGTATGCATTAGAGGTGTAGATAAAGCTCTGAGATGGAACATGCACTAATGCACCAGACTCTGAATTATAACATAATCTACATTTAATTGCCCAGAGTTTGTTGTGATAATGGCATTATCTAATGGAGGATGAGAGACGAAGAAATAGAGGAAATATAACAGTTAAGGTTACAGTTGGCCACAGCGCAAACAAACAATGTTTTTTTTTTTTCTTTAAATGTGGTAGATCTTATCTGTAATGTGCGGTTTACCATATCAAACTTCTTTTTGCTGTTATAATGTTTTCTTTTGCTTTGGTGCCTCCTTTAATTACACGTTTCAATACACACCGCCAAACTTTTCCCATTCACACATTAGTGGCAGTTCAGAGGTCTGTATATTAGTGGAGGGCTGGAAAAAATCTAACTTATTTGATACTTTTTACAGTTCTATTGATGTGTTGATGTTGCAATGAGTGTTTCAGATTCCAGTCTTTAATTGATGTCTCTAGGGTTGTCAGAAGTATAGAAAATCAGATACCAATCAATACTAAAACTAGTATCAAAAGTAGACTCATTTGAGCAGACATTGATACTAAAAAGTTGCAATCATAAGACAGAAATGAACCTTATCTGAATAGCTTTAGAATGATCCTGAGCTGTATCAGAACAAATATAATACCATATAGACTAGTATACGGCCATGAACCACTATGGAACATACCTGGAAGACTGAGGGATTACATAAATATAAAATGACAATATAAACATCTATTCAAATATTATTTTTTTTCCATCTCATCTATCACATTTAATGCTTCTTTATAGATATTCAGAATGACCAGGTGATTTAGTTACTTTATGTTTTGTTTCATGGTTTGAATGTGGATTGTGTTGTGTTATGTAAATGGTCATTCGTTGAGTATCTCTAAGTTTAGCCACCATTAGAAAGCTTGCCCTTTTGAGATGTCTGTATTTTAACTATCTCTGTTTTTAATCTGTTCAAGGATTAAACAAGGGACTAGAGAAAGGCATAAAACCTGTCAACTGTTGGGGCTTAATGGTTAGCTTTACTTAAGGTCTTGTATTGTATTAAAAGCTTAATGTTTTTTGATCACCGCTGATACTGATTAAACAAAGCAAACAACTGATATTTTATGTCTTATCTCCACAGTCATACAGTGTTGAGACTTGGAGTGTTTTGACCATATGCTTACGAGTCCATTCTGATAAAATCTTCCATATTTTTTATTTATTTATTTTTTCTTTTGTTTATTTTTTTCTCTTTTGGCATTTATTCTGAACCTAAATGAATTCAGAGCTTGGTACAAAGCAGATGTGTCAATAAATAAATAAATAAATAAATAAACAAATTCTGTGTTATTACTGATTTCAGAAAGCAGTATATATGCATATGTATGTTTTTAAATAATTTTACAATTAAATATAATGCACATTTTAGAATAGATGATGCAAAATTTTGTATTGTACTGGTGGGTAAAAGATAACAGAGCCTCAAGCAGGAAATGGAAAATGAATACATAATTTGTGTTGGGTGGTTATTCTACATTATGCATGTGTGCTGCTTTGAACTTTGACAAAGGGAAATACCTCAGGTGCTGCAACAGGAAGCTAGGAAATGTAATAGGCCTCTAAGACAATGGCAGCCCTTTAAGGCATATTTTCAATACAGTACTGCTTCCAGTGCATCCCTCAAAGCACTCCCCCCTCCCCAGCAATGTTAGCTTAGCTCTGTAGGGCGGCTCTCGTGATCAGCCGCCAGTGTTAATGATGTGGTAGGTCAATCCCAAAGCTCCATTAGACCTGGAGCAATGTTCATGTGTTAATTTATTAGAAGGCTGAAATAGCAGACATGGTGCAGGGTGACAAATAGAATTACAGGCTTATGGGCAGAAAACATGCCAGCAATGTGACCCCAGCCTTGTGTGGGCAACAGCAGATGAAACCATGAAGATTTCAGGACTTTAAAGAACATTGCATCGTCCTTCAACATAAAACCGTTTTCTGTTTACTGTACTTTGTGCATTCATCAGTTCACTCAAAGAGGGAGTGTCTGTTCCCAGAAAAGTGCTGTTCCCAGTTCAGAGGTAAATTGATGAATAATGTTAGATGTTTTAATACATTAACCCTTAATGTATCAGATTGAATGCTCTTGAAATGACATTACATTAAGGACAGATGGCATACCCTTTGCCCTTATGTCATTTGACATGAGCATTTCGACATAATCAGAAGGCAGTACACCTCCGTACTGTGCAACACTTGAGTCATAATTTCCTTTCAATTTCTGATCTAACAGATGGGAACAACCACCTGACAGAGCTGTGGGCGGTTGCCTCTGTGAAGCGCAATTAAAACTGTAATGCACACAAACAACTCACTTTAATGGAAATTAAAATGATTTGTAGTAGTTCATAGGGAAAATTTGGATCCATGCATAATCTATTAATAAGGTTATCTGCAAATTTAAATCATATTAAAAAACCTAGATTAGAGTTGCTATTCACAAGAAATATCTATTTTGATGCTCCACAACAGATTTTGGATTATCTCAATATAGAAATTAATTAAAATGTACACAATTACATGCTATTCGAAAATCAGATTGGTGTATTATCTATTGTTCCATTTGTGTGTTCACCACATATTTTCTTTAAAAAAAGGATTTTACCTGGACCTGATAGAGAGCATGACCTCATGGGTATGTTACAATAGTAACTTTTTCATTGACAAGTCCAGGTTGTCAAATTTAGTCATACATGAAGTACTGTAGGTCTACTTTGTTCTCAGTAAAGAAGTTCGCTGGGCAAACCTGCTCTATCAATCCATGCTCACTGACCTTTTCCTGCCCCAAGTCACATAAATACACAGAGTTATCAGGGATCACCTCACTGTGCAAAGTTCAGGTTGGAAAGGGAGCGGCAATAGAATATGACAGGTATGTTTGAGACGCCTGGGAAATGACAATGCTCATTCCTCCTTCTGTTTGCGCTCATCTGTGTCCATTGAGACATGTGAAAGCCACCATTTTGATATTGTGTGTAGCATAATGAAGGAAGTCTTCAATTCATTCACTCAAGCAATGCCGCAGCGTGGAAAGGACCAGTATAGATTTTCTGTTGCGACTAAAGACTACATGAGTTATTAGATGTAGCAGTTTCTGAGGAGGTGGAGTTAGCTTGGGGTTAGATTAACTATGAAGTAGACAGGCTGCTCACAATTGAATTAATATACTGGTGGCATTTTATAGGGATGCACAAACCAGCTTTTTCAGTTCCGATGCCAATTTCAATACTATATCTTTAAGGATCTGCCATTATCCGATATCAACTGATACCAGAGCAGAGACAGAAAACATTTATTTCTTTAAAACAAAAATAAAATGGACAAAATGGATCCAAATGTAGTTCTTATTTATTTCTCCAGTAGTAACTACTTTTGTATAAATAAAAGTTTAAACATTATGAGACTTTCTGGGCCGACTATGACCAGTAAATAGTCTTACATAATTTTCTTTGCCTATATCAACTGAACTGATATTTGATAGCCGATATCTAATCCAGCAAAATTGTCAGTATTGGCACTGATATCCGGTACCAGTATTGTACCAGTGCATCCCTAATATTTTAGTAAATTTTTGAAAATGTCCCATAAAATGACTCAGCAAATCAAAATTAAACATCTCTGATTCGGGCATTTGCTTATGTCTTATTATTCTATTAATTCAATTGTAAGTCACAGCAAGAGAACCACTTATTACGCAAACGGTTCTGAAGGATGTCACTCAAACAATACTTGATTTATTTAGTTTGATGTTTAAAATGCAAAATTTTCAATATTATACAGTCTAATGCTTACCCAGATGTAGTGATTTGTGAGTCGAGCTCAGGGTGACATACATGATGTCAGCTCTCACTGTCAGAGTACTAATATTAGACCAGTAACACTCATCTTTTATCTCTTCCTCTCCTCTTGCCCTGCTCCCCCTGCTGTCACACCACTTAGCACCCGGCACTGCATGCTGCCCTTTGTGCAAGTCCTGGAGGTGCTTGTGACTCTGGTGGCTTCAGCTCTGTTCTCCGTCATCTGTGTGTGAATGTGTTCACTGCAATTTCAGGATAAAAGCATGTTACTATGAAAGTTATGTCCAAACCTCCAACTACATCAACCATTATGAGTAGGGATTAACCTACACTGATACTCGGATATCGGGACCAATCCAAGAAATTTTTCTGGATGTGTCTCTTGATATTCCGCCTCATATTTGGTGTAAACAGACTCAGGCTGATGTAGACCTAGGACGTCTCATAATGATCAAACTTTAATACAAAAAGCTGTTCAGTAGTTATTTGCAGGATAAATAACAATTACATAACACAATTGGAGCAAATTTGTATTAATTTAACTGTGTTTTTTGGGGGGAAAATTGCTATCCCTACACTGATATCATTTAATATTTGCAGATACGTGAAGCTTAACTGTTTATATCGATATCAGAGATGAAAAAGCTGGATTTGTGCATCTCTAATTATAATAGAATCTCTAGTTTTTTTCAAAATAGATCTATGAAGTCTGGGAATTTTTCATCAGTATTTTGAATTGCTGCACCTGTTTTACAAATATTGTGGTCCTTTGCTTGAATAGCAAAAGGCTAATTGGTTATAGTTCTAAAGATTAATTTATACGTTTGGACTATTTTAACATTTGCTACTGTCTGTTGAGTGAGACATGAAATGGTACATATCTATTCCTGACATGTAGTAATCATTTTTAGTTTCCTCTACACAAACATAGTTTTTTCCTGCTGATATTTCAATGTTCTCTGGCAACAGGAAGTAGCCATAAGCTGGTTACTGTCTAAACGTACTGTAGACAGTCATGTAACCACAGGCCACACTGCCTTTGTCCTTTATTCATCTGTTCTCATGTAACTTATGTCAGCTATGGCTGCACTGGCACATTTGACACAAGTCTGCTACAGTCAGAAACTAATGGCCAATGTGTTCTGCCAATATTTTTTTTGCCGCTTATGTAGGGCTGATTTTGATTATTTTCTCCAAATTATGTAATTTAAATTTGCTACAAACTTTCCTCCAAGCCTTGTTTTACTGCAAACCTTTAAGAAAGCGGTGTAGTCACATTTTGTGCAATTATCCTCTTGCAATAAAGTGTTCAAATAAGGCTTTGTGCGTAGTCTTTAGGCAGCAGGTTAGCCAAAACAAAATATCGGCCTGTGCCAGAGATTTAAGGCAGATAACCAATACGCTAAAAAGTGCAAATATTGGTCAACTGATATATCGGCCTATCTCTAGTGTTTTCCTTTTATTTTTAAAAGAACACTCACATAAAGAACCCCCAAAGCTAAATGTTGCAAGTAGAATTTCAGGTCAAATATTTTAGACTGAAAAGTTAAAACCAAAAGTGTTTTAGGTCCAAAGACAGCCTCACACTCCCACCTATCTTGTGTTGAGCTGTGTAATTCACACATGAGGCTGCTTCTTGACTCTGTTAATGGCAGACATTCCTCCCAGACTGTAGCATGCAGCTCACGTGACCTCTTCCTGACGCCTTTAGAGTCCAAGCTTTTGTTTGCGGCTCTCACAAAAGGAGGAGGTTGAGTCTCTTCTGCATTCCCGACAACTCAGCACGCTAATGTAATTTGTTAGAAACCACAGGGTTACTGTGTCAATGTCTCACAGTGACATTTTTTGCATGCTGGTTTGTTAAAGGAGCTATCTCAATAGGTGGTGTTCAGCCAGTCAATCAAGTTCCAAAGTAGAACTTAGGCCTATCATGATAATTACTTCATTTCAGCTTGTTGTTTAATATCTGACACATGGAACAATATTGTTTTGGGGTCAGTATTTATTGTTTCTGGGGTCAGTATTTATGCCGAAGTCATAGAAAGTTGGATAAATAAATTCTGTAACTCATTGTAGATATAAACTAAAATACTAAAGTTCTGCAATTTATTTCACGCTCCTTATTTTTTCACAATATTGTACATTTAGAATATTTTTTGTGGTTTAAATCTGCTCTTGGGTTGTTGTGTCAGTGGCATAAATTAGTTTCAATATTATCTTTTATCATCTATAATTTCTTCAGCAATGTCGTGCTTCAAAATGTGTTATCATGACAGACCTAGTAGAACCTGTATGGTGTTTGCCAGGACAAATCTTATATTACACTGGGACTGGAAAAACATAGCCCTTAATTCAAACAGAAAGGAAGAAGTAAATGGAATAAGAAAAGAGCCTCTGTTATGTAAGTGGCAATAACAGTAGTGATATGTTGGAGATCTGCCATCTTGGTCCACACTTGCCCATGCATTCACACACACCCTCCCACACAGCCAGCCCACTCACTGAAGGCTCTGAGGAGACGTGTCCCTGTCTGCCCATCCTCATCTGACCACCACCCGCTGCTGTAGGGAGCCTCAGGAAGTACTATAGTAACAGTGTGAAGGCAGAGCGCTGTAATGAAGCAGTTCTGAGACACTTTATAATGAATGGACTTGCTTAATCTCCTTATGTGTGCCTTTTCCGGCACTCTTCATTTCATTAGCCAATTTAAACGGGAGGGATATTAAAGTTTATCTTACTAATTTGTCTTTTTCCACAGGCGAATTTGAAATATCATGGTTGGTCTTTTAGTCTAGTTTGTAAAATATTAGTCTTTTTTTTTTGTTTGTTTGTTCATTTTTGTTTGTTTAAATGAAAAGTATTTAATGGGTCACGATACATTCCTTTTGTTGCATGTGCAGATTAAAACCTAAATGATATCTTTTACAAAACAGCAGTGACACCAGATTATCTTTTCGTCAGCTACATTTGTATTGCATACACAGTGAAGTAAAAGTACAGTTGCCATAGTTACCCAATGTTTAATACACTGCTTTTCTGAGAAATGTTAAAAGATTAAGGTCAAAAACTTCACAAAATGTTACTGAATTCAATTTTATTCAAGCCAAACCTGTTAAAATGAACACATTATTTTTCTGTCATACTGGCCATTGTACAACCTATAGCACTTATAGTGACCGTGTAGCAGCCAGGGTGTTCCCAATCCTCTGCCAAAGTAAATGTTCCACACAATTCACTTCAACAGTAAATGTAGAGCCAACAGCCACATGGTTTCCACTTCTCCACTGAGCTGTTTGTGTCTTTATCAATATTAAATCTCTTAATGTTAGAAACAAATCTATATTGCACTGCAGCATTGTACAAACCCATTTAAAACATTAGCATTAACAGTGATGGGGAACATGCAGATTGCTAATGTGTTTCTTGATGTATTTCACGGCTGTGGATAATATAAGCTGTGATGAAGGCTGTCATTAGTTCTGTTGTTATTACCATTCTGCACCTGTGATCTCTTGCAGCGCTGCATTAATATTTCATCAAGTGCTTGCTTAATAGCACTGCTATTCAAAGAGCTTATAAAATAATGAATGGCCAAAGCATTTTTACATGGTTTAATAAAGAGAGGAATCAGGTTGTCTGCTGCCACACCCTGCAGTAATCTCCCAAGATTATTTTTAGCCCCTGTAATGCCAGACCCCAGGGAGACTGCTGCGGTTTGGGCCATTGTGTAACACATGTCACTATTGTAGCTCTGTCCATATTTGCATGGTTTGTTCAAATATTGGCTTGCAGTGTGTTATTAAACCATAAAACCATTATGCAAACATACTGAAATGCCTCAACTGTACCTGTGACTGTTAGTAAATTGTAGTCCATGTTACTATAATTCCATCAAAACTTGTATTTTGTTTAGTGTGTAGACATGAGAATTTGTGGTTGTAAATATATATATATAAAAAAAAAATCAGTTCATTTAAAGCACCAAGACAAAGATTTTATGTCCAATGCTGTCCACATGCTTTATAGTTGCAGGGTTCAGTATCCGCATGTTGTGGTGTATAATTCATATGTCGAGGCAGGGTCTGGATTGAGGGGACATTAGGATCAATGGTTCTGGCTCTGTGTGGACTCATAAATCACAAAACATCTACTGTTGTCCCAGAAACTCTGTGGCTCCAATGCAGGCTTTGTTATCTGTGCGTAAGGCTTCCTATTTGATAATGACTTCCATTTTTCACACATTGTTTGTTTGTAAGACAGTGGGACTCAGCTCTGATGTCATGGTCTCATGCTTCATGTAGCATTTGTTTAAAAATATACACATAATACATTGATTTCACTTTAAATTGAAATGTGCGATTTCACTATAAATTGTTGAGCAGTACTACAGCCCCTGAAATAATAATAAAGGCTTGGATTTTCATATTGACCTTGTTCTCTGAAATATTCTAATTGGATTGTGTGCTGTCAACTGTAAAGGATGCAAGACGAACTCTAGACCCCCCTGTTCTAGTTAGCTGACCTCAATGTGAGAAGATTTCAACCTTTGGGGGTATTGTGCTTTTCTTTATCGTTCTATTCATAGTTTTCAGACAAACAATTCTTTCCTGATTTGAAAGACTTTGTGAAGACCTTTCTTCATTCAAAAGATATAATAGTTTGATATAAATTGCTTAATTGCTATGACCACAAATGTTTTTTTTTTTTGTTTTTTGTTTTTTTCCCATATCTTCAAATCAATGAATATGAATTTAATACCTTAAGGCACTGCAATCTGTAAAACATAATCTGACTTTTAACAAATCAATTGTTGCTCCAATGGTCCTCTTCAGAATTTGGTCAGTGATTGCAGGAGTAGGAGGGGAAAGTAGGTGGAGAGATTCCGAGCTAGTGGCGTTGCTGGTTCTGAGCTGTGTTAGCTTGGTTTTCCAAACAAGCTTGTAATTGTTGCCACAGTAATGCCCCCCCCCAATAAATTTTTGCGACACTTACATTTGCCTTCCATATTATACATTTTGAAGTGCTATATTGTTGAAGTAAATATAGACGATAATCAATAATACTGAAACTAAATGATGCCACTGATACAAAAACCCAAGAGCAAATTTAGCCCACAAAACTATTCTAAATGTCCAATATGATTAAAATCATGAGCTGCAATAAATAGCAGAATTAAACATTTTAGTACTTAGTTTTCATCTGTAATGAGTCATGGAAGATGCTGAGTCAGAACCAGGTCTCAGCACCAGGAGCCAGCAATTTTGAGTGGAAAATGGCAGAACTGGTTCTAAATTGAGCACCGGCCCGTAACCAGCACCAGAATCAGCTTGGTGGAAAAGGGGTGAGAAAGACAGCTGCAAGGAGCTTAAGTTTCTTCATCAAAAATGTACCCAGGATTTTAGAAATTATTGCAAATGATTTTATATTCTGTAAATGTTAAATATAATTTTTTAGTCCCAAAAGGTAAAAGGAATTTGAGTAATGCAACCTTAAAACCTTTTTGCCTTCCCATTTTATGCTAAAATGCAGCTATCCTTTGGCTCATTCTAATGGCTATCTCTTGCTTTCTGCTATTCTTACTTTGTTATCTCAAAAACAGCTCGCAGTACTTAGACTGAAGAACACAGTACTACACTCTGTCTCTCTCTGCAGTGTCTAGACATAACCTGATGATTAGGAGGACAAAGGACATTAGCAGTTTTTCTAGTTATTACTTGGTGTGGTGGGATAGTACGTGTAGCAAATATTTATCATACTTAAGTCCCAGTTTGTGGAAAAAAGTGTAGAAGATAAGTACAAAAACACAGGAAGTAGGAGTGAGTGTCACCAACACTGAAAAGTCCACCTAAATGCAGAGACAATTTACACACAAGGAAGACAACTGTGTTGTTACTGATATCTCTAAACATTACTATTATGTAATTTAGACAGGTTTTAGCCCTTGTTAACAGTATGGTTGCTGGTTGCATTATGTTCCCTGTGTTCAACCAGATTAAGTAAAATAGAAAAATATCCTATTTTGTGTGTGTGTAAAATCTTTACTAAAATTTATAAACAACAGTTGTGTCTTGAGATTACTACCTGTGACATAATTATGTGGGGTTTTTTTTACTACTAACTGTCTGGAATCTGACGTAGCTATCTTTTTTTTAATTTTTTATCTGACATAGCTGTCTTTTTTATTTATTTATTTTTTTTAAATAGCTATCTTTTTTACAACTAACTATCTGGAAATTATTATATTTCTATTATTTATATTTCTGTTATTTTCATATATATATATATATATATATATATATATATATATATATATATATATATATATATATATATATATATATATATATATATATATATATATATATATATATATATATATATATATATAGTATTATTATATTTCTGTTATATTTTCTATTTTAGTGAAATGAATAGTGGTAGTCATATGCATCTTAAAGGTACATTGTGTACCTTTTCTGGTGGAGGGTCCATCAAAGGCTTTTTTTCATGGAAGATGGAATGTTACCTTTCTATCTTTATGGAGAACTTACAGGTCAAATCTGTGGAGAAGCGACCATGCTCACAGTCAGAATGCCTGTTTTTCTAGGTATTTATGAGCAGTAAAACCACCTGTAACTGAATATGTAAGGCATAGCTTTTTAAAATCATACTGTGAAACATTCTGGTCAGAGCAATGACATATCCATAGAAACAAGCAGGTGACGGACTCCCAACCAAAAAGTTACATAGTGCACCTTTAAGTGTGGTTAATGGTCTTCCCTAATGTCTAAGACTCAATACAATCAATACACACTGTAAATGACTCTGAACAAAAATCGAAGCCTATTAAAAGCTTGTCTCTTCACCTCCCACGTGAACCTGTTAAATGCAGTGGCTAAGGATTTTCTCTCCCACCTGTCACTCCGCTATTGATGTTCATTTTTGGCCTTTAGAGCGTCAAATGTGTTTTTGACGCACATTTTATAGGCTCACTTTTCTCCGTAACCTTCTCGGGTCCTTTGCTGCGTTTCCCCTTCCGTGTAGCTTAGTGCCGTGGTGCCATTATGGAGGCCCTTAAATGTCAGAGCGCACCAGTGAATTATTGATGGGGATAAACATTGATCTCTTTATCATGAATACACGTCATGCTGGAGATGTTTGTATCTAATGAAATTCTTGAATACTGTGAACTTTGCTGGTGTGCTGTGCTCTTTCAGAAGTGAGCACTGGGGTCAACAATATTCAACTGAAACAAAAATCCCACACACATTTAGACTTAGACAAACTTTATTGATCCACAAGGGAAATTACTTGGACACCGTAGCTCACGTATCACAATATATTATAAGAGAAAATATAAATGGTAATAATAAATTTAAAATAAGTAGCAAAAATAGCAAGACACTGATCAAATATGGCATAATTATATAAATATATGTGCAAGTAAAAATTAAATTGAAATAAGTGATAAGTAATAGAAATAAGTAATGTTTGGTTGAAACATGGATGCAATTATAAGTAACTATACTGTAGAACATGATTTGTGATAAATCATCTTTCACTTTTGCGAACCAAAAATGAAGAAAAAAAAAGGATAATAATTTGTTTTTTCAGTTTTCAATTTTGCGTTCAAATGAATAATGGAAAAAACAAATAATGGCCTTTTCCTGTTTCCGTGACTTAAACTGCAATGCCGGACTTTTGCACCGCATACGGACTGAACCAGAACTGAACCAGGCCTAAAACAGGACTACACCAGGACTAAACCAGGACTGAGTGTTGGGACGGGTGTGCCAGCGTAGACCATTAGGTGATCAGGACTGAGACCAGGACCAGACCAGGACTGAACCAGGTCTAAACCAGGACTAAACTGCTCAGTCATGGTCTCAATCCCAGTTTCAGTCCTGGTCACCCGACAGTCTACACTGGCACACCTCCGGGCTCGTCCCAACATTCAGTCCTGGTTTAGTTCTAGTATAGTCCTGTTTTAGTCCTGGTTCAGTCCGACAAAGCAGTTTAAGTCCTAGAAATGGAAAACGGATATTTTCCAATTTTTACATTATTCATTTAAACACAAAATCGAAAACTGAAAAAACGAATCGTTATTAGTTTTTCTTTTGGTTTTGGAGACAAATAATGAAAAAAAGAAAACTGTTGGGTTTTTTCCCCTGTTTTTTTATTTTTGGTTTTATTTTGACAAACAAATAAACAAAAAATGATACACAGATTCTTTGAGTGTCCAGAAAAGCGCTATATAAAACTGATGCATTATTATTATTTATTATTTAAACATGGAACCTAGTTGTAATGTTAAAGTTAAAATGATTCATATCCATAGCATAAAGCTGCAGATTAGGCCTGACATTTTAATAACTATATCTACTTATCATTCAATAAATGATAATCATTATTTTGTAATTTATTACTTTTTCTTTGAACTAATGGGGAACTTATTTAGTTTTTATGTTCTATGAAGATTTGAGCTGTAGAGGGTTGAATAAATAACTTCTATGACTCATCATAGATGCAAATTAAATCCTAAAGTGTTTAAGCCATTTTATGAAGAACAAATTGAAACTCACATTTTGCATTTTTCTGTTGTTTCCAAGCATCCCTTCAATTACCTACAATTTGTGACATTGCTTTGTACATTTAGTTGTCAAAGCATTGATTGATTTGACTGATTGTTTTGTCTTTGGGATTTTGTGCGCTGAATTAAGAGTTTTCCTGTGTAATTTTAAGCACCTTTGGCCTGTATGCAGAAGTATGCATGTAAAGCAGATGTAAGGGCCAGAGTTGTGCACTGTCCAAATAAAGGCCTGCTGTGTTCCCTTGATGTGAGCCACTGCTTTAAACAGGAAGCAGGGCCTGGGCTCTGAGAATGGAGGGGTAGGGCTGGAGACTGTTAGTGATTCCTTTCTGAACAAATGCACTGCTCTGTTGAGGCCAGAGAGAGAGAGAGAGAGAGATTCTCTCTTGACGGCTGGGCCTGGGTGACTCGAGAAATGTGAGTCATTTCCTCAACACTCTTGCACTGGCATTCACTTTATTGACAAGAATTATTAAAAGTCAAGGAAATGTTGTTTTTCAGTGCAGTAATCGGTCAGTCTGCCGTCGAGTGTATTGACTAGGAAACACAATCTTCTGCCAGTAACTTACTATTTAGTTTTTCCTTTAAAATTAAAGATGATTGTAATACCTGAAACCTTCTTTCTTCACTTGAAAAAAAATGTAGGGTCCACATGAACCCTAGGGCTGCTCATATTTGGTAAAATATAGTTGTAATTGAGACTAGGTTTGCAAACTATTATAAGAGTGCCATGCATTACAGAGCCTATTGCAGAGGTCTAAACTATAGAGCAAGCAATTGTTTTTATTTTTTATGAAGAAGACCTGATATTTTATTTAAGGATGCACTGGTACTCTTATCTAGTCATTGTCGCATAGAAAGTGTCATAATGTTTGAATTTTTTTTATATTCAAAGCTATTCTGTAGTTACTTGAAAGATAAATTAAATAACAGCATGTATAACAACACATAACACATTTGGATCAGTACTGTCTTAGTATTATTTTCCTTAAAGCAAAAATAAAATGTTTTCAGTCTCTGTTATCGGTTAACATTAGGTATCTGTAGATACTTAAAGCTCGAGCATCAGGATTGGTATTGGAACCAAAAAAGCTGGATAGGTACATCCTTAATTTTATTGCTTGAAGTGAACCATAATAATAGACCCTTTCCATTGTTTGTCCCTGCTTTCTAAACATTGGCTCTAATGAATTTTTAGTAGGGGATTTAGCATTACACCAATATCTGTTTTGGCAACACACAAGGAGCCTTGTTAAAAACATATTGGAGGAGTGATTAGCACCTAAATTAAAAGCTAACACCCACAAATGTAACATAACATTTTTTCTCTAATGTTATGCTGTACAAATAGCACCAAAAGTATATCAGGCCACAAAAGTTTCACAATTCAATTGAAATTTTATTTCATCAAGCATCACAAAACCTTCTTAAATGAGTGAACTTTTGTAAGTGGAGCTGTAGGTTAGTTATTCACCGTAAATATATGTAGGCAAATATAACATGAACAAAAATGTAAATCCATGGTCAAAAAAATTCAAAGTGCATGTCTTTCTTCCATTTGATTGTAGTTTGCTGTAAATGTACTTGACTTTTATTGTGCTGCTAAACTCCACTTGGTGAGCTGGTATCTGTGTAATCCCTTTTAGCTGGTAGCCACTGTCCAAACTCTTTCATCACATTTTCCTCACTTTTCCTCATGCATTCATCATGAGTTTGTAAGCACGTTTCACATCATTCTGGGGATAAAGCAGAATTTTATTAGCATGGTTCTTACAAAAAAAGTGATACTGGTAAAAGCCCATCCACACTACTTCTGACTTTGTAATCCATAAAAATGCTTTATGATTAGATGCAGATAGCACACAAGTGTTTGTGTTTGATTTGATGCTGCTTTGACTTTTTATTTGACTTTTAAAATTGTGGTTTTGGGGAATGTGTTTTACTTGCATTTTTCTGTAAATATATAAATATAAGTTGTGTTTCCACTTCCACATGAATACTTTCCGTGCTTGTTCTGCTTGACTGTCTGTCTGAAGTGTTATCAGACTGAGTGCCAGGCAGACAGGTCTGTTGAGAAGACACTCTTTGCAGAGACTTGGTGACAGATCAAAAAGATCCTGTCTGCACCAAACTGTTCACTTTTCATATAAACCAATTCAGAGCAGAGCACACAAAAATGAATTATGTATGTTGTTTAGAGTTGCTTAATCCAAATCATGATATAAAGACACTGCCAATTGCAAAGTGTCCCAATGGGAGTTGGTGGAATGTATTGAAATATATTTACCTCTTAGCACACATTTGAACTTCTTTTCAACATTTTTCAAAGGTGTATCATTATGTAATTGTTTATATGGAGACTGGAGAATCGAAAGAGTTTGCATTTTTTCCTGAAAGGTTCCAGCTGAGAGAGGAGGAGCAGAAGAGGGGACCAAGTTTTTGGCAGAGAAGTTTATATTATGCAGTGGAACATTCCAGGCAAGACAGTGACATTTTCATGCATTTATTATTTAACCATTTATTTTTTATGCATATTTTTGGGGATGTGTGAATATCTATCAGGATATTGTAATATTAGAAGATTCACAGTAATGTTTTAGTTATTTTTGGTGGCTCCTTTAATATTTTATACTAGTAGTTTATTGATACTTTGCAATGACATCATGCTGAGGGTGTTCTGCATGTATCTCTAATGCCAAAATGTTTAGGAGTTACACAACACCCATATTTGCAAACACTGTGGAAAAGAATGTCTAAAAACTCAAGAAAAAAAAACACAAAACAACACATTTTCAGCAGCCTGTGATCAATGCGAGTGTTCAAGGAGTTTGATTTTCCACAAAATGATGAGAGTGACTAACTGAAAAAGCTGCAAAGTATCAATATATTCCGTAGGCTAGCTAAAACAGACCATAACACACTTTCAGACTTTCGTTTGCAATGTGTTACTGGGGGTCTTGGGGCCTTGGAGAGCACACCTACAAGCAAACAACCCATAAATCAATTTGTGTTGAATTATTAATGGTGCTCTTTAGTCATATATATGTTCACTGTCAGTACCTGTATAAAGGCTTAAACGTAAGACTATTCTGTAAATGACAAAGATAAAATTAAACAATATAGATTACTCTCTTTTGAATGGCATTTAAATTTCCATTCAAAGCATGCCTATTTGCATTTTGTTTATTCATTTAACTGGGATAGACAGACACAAGTGAATTGGATTGTGGTTGCCAAGGTGGTTGGCTGGTTTCAGTTCAGTAGTGTGTGCTGTTGATTATTGGTCCCTACCGCATTAAAACGGTGCTTCTTCATTATGTTTTGACTGTCAACTTGGAGCAGTCACAAGGTGTTATTGAGGCAGTAATGTCCCACTGCATCACTGCTTTTTCTGGAGGAGCCAGCCATGTGTGAAGCAGGTCTTTTACCTGAATGGAAGCAGTCAGGCGTGGGTCAAAGCAGACTTGTACAGGACATACAAAGGCATATTTTTATTATGTAATGTATAGAGCAGCATGCCCCCTGTCTACTCATGCAAGAATACAATTTATAGAACCACTCTGATAGCGCTTACACTCTATAGTTTTAGGTCAAGTTTGGGGAATATTCATATTATTTGTCATGTAATGTAAATATAAACAATAAGGGGTAAAAATTGGTGAAGAGGAAGGCTAATTTAAATTTCATCATGGAAAATAAGAAACCTTTTTAAAACCATAATACATTTCTTATTGCCTTCTCTCTAATTTCAAGCATGTTTCTAGCAATGTATCAATTTCAGTTTGTATGACGCTTTAGAGTAAAGAGCTTATTCTTCTTATATATATATTTTTCAGATGTGTTTGATTAAATTTCACAGTTTCCAGTATATAATATTCAAATGTGGTAACTTTGTCATTATTGGCTTGAGTTGCGACTATACAGTGTTTCTCTTAGAAATCCACATTATAACAGGATAACGTGGTGTACAGTCACCCCAAGTGGTTTTTATGTGTTTTGAGCCATACTCGAGCTCTCTGCTTTGTGTTACGCTCTTTACTGCTTCCCCCAGCAGCCTTCATTACATTCACACAGCACTTGTCTCATTCTCCCCAACCACCAATTACCAGGGTAAAACGTGTCTTACCCTGTGCACACCATTCACTGCACATTTCTCCATGCAGCGATTGTTTTAATCCATTTAAGTCCTCATAATCTTCCCTATGGTGAGGCAGTTTGATAAAGAGAAAATAAATAGCTATTTTTGCTGCAAACCCCATTTTAGAAACAGAAAGACACTTCAAAGCATTCAGTGTGGGTCGGTATTGGCAGATCAACACAACTACTTTAATCGGTTTAAATCCTGGGACGGTAAAGAAACTTAATTTGATTTTTTGAGTGGTGTCACATTCATTAAAACCAATAAATGAGCCAAGAAATAAAATGTATTTCTGTGTCTGACTAAAAGACATGATTGACATAAATTGATATAACACAGTATACTACTTTTGTAATTTACTTTAACTCCAGCAACAGTCAATATTCAAATACTACTGATTTATTGTTTACCCAAATCACATAATTGCACCAATGAACTTGTGACCTTGAATCCATTCAGATGGAATAGATTGAGTCAGGCAATGAGGCAGGTTATCTTGAGCTATCTGCTGTGCTGGAAGACAATACCGTCCTGGAGTTTCATTATATTTTAACATCAGCTGTAAGTAATCTGGTCCAGTGAGAATTAAGAGGCTACATGTGAAAAATGTACCTGGCATTAACTTCTTGCCCTGGTGATTTGTTGATATTCAAAACTCAACTCATTGATATGAAAAAAAACATGTGTGTGCGTTCAAAGATTGATACTCTACACATTAACCTGAATAAACAGGGTTAGGTTTGGTCAGTATTGCAAGAATAATGTTAACATATCTTGAAATATCCACTAAAAACAATTAGTCATAAATACTTCTTAAAATTTTGATCATATGAATATGTCTACCTAGAAATGACATGTGCTTGTTGTCATATGAATGTAATGCCTTTGGGGATGGGTGTTTGTGACCAGAATGGAAACGTACAGTATTTAGACCAACCAGTTAGAAATGCTTGGACTGATAACCAATATTAAACAGATATATATTATTCTATATTGTGATTTTTTTGTTTTATTAAGAGTAAAGTCTCTCCCTGTATCTCTGCAGTCCATGTGTCATCTGCCTCCTCCCTGTAGCAGCAGCAGCAGCAGCAGCAGTAATATTTCAGTCCCTCCTTCTCAGCCCCCTGCCCTCTGCTCTTTTCTCCTCCATTTAACAACTAAAACAAAGTTCATAACTGATCATTTAGGAGGGAATGAAGTCAAATCATGTCTGGGGAAAAAATAAAACAGCTTTTACTGTCAATCTAGCATTTATTTAATGAAATGCATTGTCTAAAACTTTTCTAAAGCCTTTAAAAGTCTGTAACTTTGTTTCAGTGGGTCTTTTGACTTGGAGTAAAGACTGTATAACAGTTTACAGTCTGCTCTGTTAAAATGCAGCAGTGTGCTTCTATCCCAGCTGCCTGCTCTTTCCATAGAGCTGTTTTCTTCCTGCAGGCCGGCAGGGTTAACTCTTTCATTACTGGAGCATAATATTGACCAACTGGTATTGGTGCTTTTAGCTGATACTGATATTACACATTCACATGGATATTGGCCTATACCGATATTGGCCTGATATATTGGCGCAGGCAGTGTGAGTAACTAGGATCTCTTTTGAGAGATTGTGAGCCTGTTGATCAGAATTGGTGAGATTCCCCACTTGTTATGGACTATTATTGACTCTTGTCATTGAAGTATGAGGTTTGTAAATGGTTTGGGTTCAGACTGGAGCTGGTCTTTTTGCAGCAGGCTCTGGGGCAAGTGAGTGATGTTGGTTATTGACTGTATTGACCGATGGTTCAGGAGCCACTGCCCTGAGGATCTTTGAGTCGTGCTGTGGAGATGTATGGGTCTGAAGGCTGCATTGATTTGCAATTATTACTGTGTATGAAAACCAACAGATAGGACACTCACCAGCACTGTGGTGTATTATGGCATAGTGAGTTGGTCAGCATGTAAAAATTACACAATCATTTTCATTTTCATCATCAAGAGTAAGTTGGATCATAAAAGTGGGATTAGCTCTTACCAATGAACCATCTAAACCAACCAAATACTAAAGCTAACAGGATTTGTGATGCTTGATGAAAAAAAAAAAAAAAAATAAAAAAAAATATATATATATATATATATATATATATATATATATATATATATATATATATATATATATATATATATATATAAAATGTATGTGCAGCACTTCAGAAGTTGTGTGCCTCTCAGACTAGCAGTGTTTGAAAGCTGGAGTGACACTGGCTTCAACATACAGAACGACAATAGCAATGTGTGACTTTATTCTAACTGCAAATCAAGCTAAAAAGAATCATACATGAAAGATGTTTGCCAAACCTTACATTGTTTTGACAAAAATATTTTTTTTTCTGACCCATAACAATTTAGCAAACAATTAGTCCAGATAAATTGTATATTTTGTAAACAGCCATGGCTGTAATTAAAATACTGAACCTGTACACACTTCTCTTCATTGTGAGGTGACTGCAGACACTCTGCCACTGTGTTAATTAAGTCTTGTGCCAATTTCATAACATTCATTTTGTCATTACTTACTGCATTTTAGTTGTGTGTTTTAGATATGTTTGCATTTCAATTGTTAACAAATGTGTATAGCTCCTGTCAGTCAGTGAAGAGGTGGCACTGTGTTTTTCAATAAGAGCAGTCAGCTTGCAGGCAGCTTTGGCCATCTGGACCCACGATAAGGAGCCTAGTCCAGACACCAGTGTGCTTTTCCATTCCTTTCAATTTTATCAGAGCGACTGATCTGATCTGTCATTCTGTCTAAATATCAACCTTGGGTATTAACCATGTATCTTTTGTTCCTCTCTTCTCACATATGTCTGTTTTATTCCCTCTCTTCCTCTGCAGTTTGCTGTTTTGTGGTCCACAAGAGGTGCCATGAGCTTGTCACGTTCTGCTGCCCGGGAGCAGATAAGGGGCCTGACACAGACGTAAGTAACCAGAGCCCAGCTGTGCTCTGTCACAAGCTGCCTGTTAAAGAGCAGCTTTTTCTCTATGACACTTAGGTGCATATAGCCTCCAGGTTTATTTAGTGGAGAGAGAGGAGGGCCCTAAACAATACCTGGTGAAAAAGGTTGTGTTGGCCAAGAGTGAAAGTCCACTTACATACATATTAGCCTGCTGCTCATGTATTACGTATTACGCATTTTAGAGGGAGTGCAGGTTGGCCTCTGTAACTGGAGACATGTCATTCATACAAGTCAGTACAGTGCCTTTAAATAGAGCAGAGCAAGATGACACACAAGTCGTAATAGCAGAAAATAGTCCTAGAGACTGGTTCTTGGTTGAAGATGACACCGACTTTAGAGAAGGAACTAGAGGAGAACCAGGTTCACTGTGACAAAGACACTAGACTTATGTGACCCCAAGTCACATACCACAGCTGCCCTGTGCCTTTAAGGCCTGCCAGTGGCAATAGACACATTGCAATTTGTCTTACTATTTCTGCTTGTTTTATATAATCAGATAGATTACTATTGCAACAACACATCATCAGTAGGATAAAACTAACCTTTCTCACAATTAAGCTGGGTCTAACTCCAGCTCACGTTCCCTGTTAGTGGGTGAACAATCCAATGCTTGGTGAATTCTGCTTCACAATGATAGGAAGAGCCGACATTGAAGGATCAAAAATTGATTGTCTGTGATTCCCCACTACTCAAAACTTAAGTACAAGTACATAAGTACCTGAGCCTTCTTCTACTTGTTAGTATTTCATTTGGGAACACTGCTGTACTGTTGCTATGGGCAACCACATATATCACAAGGTTTGATGCCTCAGGATTGTGTAGATTAGGACAGCAGTAACTCCCTGTACATAGATTGGCAATTTGCAGAGCACATGTACCTGTATTCTATGGCTTATGGCTTTTATGACTGCAACTCAAACACAAAACACAAACCATCAACCTTTTTACTTGTATTTGTGTCATTTAGTAAACACACCTAGAACTAATATAGGAGAAAGGAAAAAACCCAATCACTGTACTTTCCAATCATGCATGTAATTGTACATATACCACAATATAGAGTATTTAGTGTACCGCAATATTCTTTGCAGTCAGTGCTTTATTAATGTGAAGGTAGCTGCTAAAGGTCACATGTATTAAAATCAATTTGTACAATCAAAACTGCTCATGTCATCTCAAGTGTTGTGGTGTAGATTACAGTGGAGTAAGTTCACTTGTGGTGCATCACTAATGCATGAGTTTCCCGTTTCACTTCAGGGCCTCGCAGGTGGAGCTGAGTTTGACATGTTTGTATTTGTGTGGCTGCATCAGTGAGGTCCATTTTATCCCAGTGGAGCAAGCAAACCTGAGCACTGATTTCTCTGCACCAACATGAACACTGGTGTCCACTGCACAATTTTATTCGTCTTATTAAATAGTTGGATGTCCCACTACATGACGTGTGGAACAACACATTTGCACACTGTGTGATGGTGCCCAATGCACATGACCAATTATGGTTATGTTGAAGTTAATATCAGGCTCTATGTGGTAACGTCTCCATAATTGTACATGTTCCTTTCAGCACAGATGGCCAAAATTGTGCAGTTGCCACCCGGTTTTAGGCATAATTTCTGTCTTTATATTTCTGTCTGGTTTTGATGCTTGCTGACGTACTTTGTCTCATTGTAAAGGACCCTGCTTCTTGTAAATTGAATACAAGATTAAATCAGTGAGTCAAAATTATATCATGGTGCCACAAAGCATTTTGGTTGTCACAATGAGCCTTCTATCAGTAAAGGGCTTGATGTTCTCAAAGGGTTGGTTCTAGGTCTATGCCTCATTTGTAATTTATTTATTCATTTATTACATGTGCCCTTTCATATACAAAGGCAAAAATGGTGTTTGACACAGTAGTACGATTATTTAATTTATTTAAAACTGCCAACTCATATTAGAGGTAATTTCCTCTAGTCCAATGTGCTGGTGTTATGTAATAGTGTGTGAATCTGGTCTGACCCCCACCATGGTGGTTTGCAGGGCATGCTTTCTGCTGTGAGTGTGCACAAGCTGCGTCTCACATCATAAAGAAACCTGAGCTCACATATTTGAGCTGGTGCTGTGGTTTAATTTTGGTGTGTGCACACTGACATGTCCCAGAGGCCCAGCGCTGCTACAGAACTATGGGGCTATGTGGAAGTGCCTTCAGTCTCCATTGGTAAAACCACATACTGACATTTACTGTGACTGCAAAATAGTATTAGAACATACAATATACAATAACTGCATTATTGATTGACATCTTTAGCCATGTGTCTTGTGGGCTCCTGAGTACATTTAGGCACAATATCTCCATGCAGCAGATCCCTAATGAGTCTGTGTTTGCTAATAGGCCAAGACACAGCTCTAAGTGCTCACATGACCTGAGGTGTGCGTGCAGAAATGCTGACTCATTTCCTGCTGGAGTGTTTCCTATGTGAGTAGTTTGCATTGGTGTTCCCTGCCTTTTTGACTAGAGCTAGTAGAGGAATTACACAAACAAAGCAAACAAAGTGTTTTTAATGTTGTGAAATATAAGTTGTTGTTCTAGACATGACAAAGGCACTGAAAATCATAATACATTTATTTATTTATTTTTAGTAAAGATAAAACCACATGAAAATCACACCTGGGTCTGAGCAATTCAAGAAATGTGATTTTAGTGATTACTCTATTCAATTGCAAAAAATGTAACTGAAAATAAATGAATGAATGATCTTCTGTTCAGAATATGCACTTGCTCTGCCACTCAGTAACATTTAAATCTGCTCTGGCTCTTAAACAAAGCGGTCACAAAACATTAGTAATAAAAAGGTTTGAAATAATGATTTTATGTGCCAAATAATTGTGATAACAGTTGAGGAGCCACAGTCACACCTTTTGTTACTTATTGATCATATGTACCATAAGCAAGACAACAAGATAACTGTATCTTTCTGGCAAAAGAGTCAAGTAATTTGCAGCTAGTACTGCAACCCAAAATTACTCATCAATTCCCATATGATGAGTTACACACAGAGGCCAGTTACGTCGCCCGGATTGGCGTCACCGGGGCCTCACCCTGGAGCCAGGCCTGGGGTGGGTGCTCGCCAGCGAGCGCCTGGTAGCCGGGCCTTCCCTCACGGGGTCCGGCTGGGCTCAGCCCAAAGGAGCGACGTGGGGCCGGTGCATAGGGATCAGGGCAGCAGTCGACGGCGGGGGCCTCGGCGACCGGATCTCCGGACATGGAGACTAGCTCTGGGGACATGGGGGAAGGAGCCTGAGCTGGTGCGGGAGGTTGAGCGTTACCGACTAGATATAGTCGGCCTCACCTCCATACACAGTTTGGGCTCTGGTGTGGGCCTGCTCATTGCCCCACAGCTCAGCCGCTGTGTGTTTAAGTTCACCCCGGTGAACGAGAGGGTTGCGTCCCTGCGCCTTCGGGTCGGGGACAGGTCTCTCACTGTGGTGTCGGCCTACGGGCCGAACAGCAGTGCTGAGTACCCGGCCTTCTTGGAGTCCTTGGGAGGGGTACTAGACAGTGCACCGACTGGGGACTCCGTTGTTCTACTGGGGGACTTCAACGCCCACGTGGGCAACGACAGTGACACTTGGAGAGGGGTGATTGGGTGGAACGGCCTCCCCGATCTGAACCCGAGCGGTGTTCCGTTACTGAACTTCTGTGCTAGTAACAGTTTGTTTATAGCAAACACCATGTTTGAGCACAAGGGTGTCCATAAGTGCACGTGGCACCAGGACACCCTAGGCCAGAGGTCGATGATCGACTTTGTAGTCGTGTCATCTGACCTCCGGCCGCGTGTCTTGGACACTCGGGTGAAGAGAGGGGCTGAGCTGTCAACTGATCATCACCTGGTTGTGAGTTGGGTTCGCTGGCGAAGGAGGAAGCCGGAAAGACCTGGCAGGCCCAAGCGTGTAGTGAGTGTCTGTTGGGAACGTCTGGCGGAGCCCTCTGTCAGAGGGACCTTCAACTTGCACCTCCGGGAGGACTTCTCCCGGATTCCGGGGGAGGCTGGAGATATGGAGTCCGAGTGGGCTCTGTTCTCGGCCTCTATTTTCGGCAATCCCCGAACCCGGTGGTGGACACCAGAAGTAAGGGATGCCGTCAAGCTGAAGAAGGAGTCCTATCGGGCCTTGTTGGCTCGTGGGACTCCTGAGGCAGCTGATGGGTACCGGCGGGCCAAGCGTGCTGCAGCCTGTGTGGTCGCAGAGGCAAAAACTCTGAGCTGGGAGGAGTTCGGGGAGGCCATGGAGGAGGACTATTGGACGGCCTCAAAGAGATTCTGGCAAACTGTCCCGCACCTCAGGAGGGGGAAGCAGTTCTTTACCAACACTGTTTACAGTGCGGGGGGAGAGCTGTTGACCTCGACTGGGTACGTTGTCCGGCGGTGGAAGGAATACTTTGAGGATCTCCTCAATCCCACATCACGTCTTCCGAGGAGGAAGCCGAGGCTGGGGACTCGGAGGCGGACTCATCCATCACCCTGGCTGAAGTCACTGAGGTGGTTGGCAAGCTCCTTGGTGGCAAGGCTCCGGGGTTGGATGATATCCGTCCTGAGTACCTTAAGTCTCTGGATGTTGTGGGGCTGTCTTGGCTGACACGCCTCTTCAACATCGCGTGGCGGTCGGGGACAGTACCTCTGGACTGGCAAACCGGCGTGGTGGTCCCTCTGTATAAGAAGGGGGACTGGAGGGTGTGTTACAACTATAGGGGAATCACACTTCTCAGCCTTCCCGGTAAGGTCTATGCCAGGGTACTGGAGAGGAGAATCCGGCCGATAGTCGAACCTCGGATCCAGTAGGAGCAGTGTGGTTTTCGTCCTGGCCGTGGAACACTGGACCAGCTCTACACTCTCCATAGGGTGCTCGAGGGTTCATGGGAGTTTGCCCAACCAGTCCACATGTGCTTTGTGGACTTGGAGAAGGCATTCGACCGTGTCCCTCATGGTGTCCTGTGGGGGGTGCTCTGGGAGTATGGGGTCCGGGGCTCTTTGCTAAGGGCTGTCCGGTCCCTATATGACCGGAGCAGGAGGTGTGTTCGCATTGCCGGCAGAAAGTCAGACCTGTTCCCGGTGCATGTTGGACTCCACCAGGGCTGCCCTTTGTCACTGGTTCTATACATTGTATTTAAGGACAGAATTTCTAGGCACAGTCAGGGGCCGGAGGGGGGCCGGTTTGGGAACCACAGGATCTCATCTCTGCTGTTTGCAGACGATGTTGTTCTGATGGCTTCATCGAACCAGGACCTGCAATGTGCACTGGGGCGGTTTGCAGCCGAGTGTGAAGCGGCTGGGATGAGAATCAGCTCTTCCAAGTCCGAGGCCATGGTTCTCGACTGGAAAAAGGTGGCTTGCCCTCTCCGGGTGGGTGGAGAGTCCCTGCTTCAAGTGGAGGAGTTCAAGTATCTCGGGGTCTTGTTCACGAGTGAGGGGAGGACGGAACGTGAGATTGACAGGCGGATCGGTGCAGCTTCGGCAGTAATGCGGTCGCTGTATCAGACCGTTGTGGTCAAGAGGGAGCTGAGTCGAAAGGCGAAGCTCTCGATTTACCGGTCAGTCTTCGTTCCTACTCTCACCTATGGTCATGAGCTCTGGGTAGTGACCGAAGGATGAGATTGCGGATACAAGCGCTCGAAATGAGTTTCCTCAGCAGGGTGGCTGGGCGCTCCCCTAGAGATAGGGTGAGGAGCTCAGTCACACGGGAGGAGCTCGGAGTAGAGCCGCTGCTCCTCCACGTCGAGAGGAGCCAGTTGAGGTGGCTCGGGCATCTGATCTGGATACCCTCCTGGGCGCCTCGGGAGGTGTTCCGGGTTTGTCCCACCGGAGGAGGCCCCGGGGAAGACCCAGGACACGCTGGAGGGACTCTGTCTCTCGGCTGGCCTGGGAACGCCTCGGGGTCCCCCCGGAGGAACTGGAGTACGTGTCTGGGGTGAAGGAAGTCTGGGAGTCCCTGCTTAGGCTGCTGCCCCCGCGACCCGGCCCCGGATAAGCGGACGAAAATGGATGATAAATGGATGGTTTTCAAGTCCTCGTCCTGTGGTGATCAGATGTAACACAAACAGTGCCTGATCAGAGCCAGAGATTTGTTTCAATGATTATCTGGAAAGCACTTTACTATTGCAAACTATTAGAAAAATTAAAACAATCTGATAATAACATCATTGTAATTACTACTGTATATCAACTTATCGTTCAATAAGTGAAAGCTGGAACAATACATTTTGTGGCTCAATATTTATCATGTCTGTAATTTCTTTTGTAAAAATGGTTGGTTCATTCTGCTTTTTATTTGTTGCAGTGTGAGTGGCATAAAATAGATTCATGCATCAGAACTGATTAGGCCTGTAAAGGATAAAAAATGTTGTGTGATAAGTGCAATATTGCTAGCATAAATATAGATGATAAATTATAATACTGAAACAAACTTATGCCTCTGACACAAGAAAACAAGAGCAAATTTAAACCTCAAATACTATTCTAAATTTACAATATTTTTAAAGGCCATGAACTACGACAAATAAACTGCAGAATGAAATGCTTAATTACTTACTTTGTATCTGTAATGAGTCATAGAAATGAATAATTCAACCTTCTAAGGCTTAAATCTTATCAAAAAAAAAAAAAAAAAAAAAAAAAAGTCCCAATAGTGCAAAGAAATTGTACACATGATAAATATTGACCCAAAGAACGATAAGTCGATATAGTAAATATCGTGACAGTACTACAACATCCTCATACATCATACATCATACAGACTTGGCCTGCTGAAAATCCAGGTCGGCTGCCCAGAAATAGAATGATGCATGCTGCAGATGGGTCAGCCTGCCTCGGTGCCCTGGTCTTGTACACTCTGTCTTTGTGCTAAAGTTTTGAATTACATTTAAAAGCTGTTTATTTCCAAGTGACTATGGTACTGCATTTTCTTTGGCAATACTTCACATTCTTTTCACATCTTCTTCCCAGATGCTGGCACTGATAATTCGAAACAACTTGAATGAAATTGATTGCCATTCTTCATTCTGATCATATCGTCCCACACAGCAGAAAATCCTGAGTCCTGTCTCATTAATCTTAAGTTCTATTCTCAGACTATTAACTAAACTTTTCAGAGCACATTTATATAGAGCCCTCTTAATTATTTAGCCCTTGACAGATGGTGTCTCTGAAAAGCCAATTTATTTTGTTTCTAATTCCTACTACCCATTTTTTATTTTCTCCCTGTAAAGAAGCTCAAGTCTAGTGGATGTGACAGGTGTGACAGAACCAAGTGTCCCCTCCCGACCCAGAACTCACTCACAGAGGTGATGGTGTGTGACGATATGGGATCAGAGCCTTAGACTGTGCAGGAAACAAGAGCTGTTTGCAAATATATTAGTATTATGGAGACGTCAATGTCTACTTCTATAGGTTTAAAGATTCCCTTTTAACACATACGTAAATGTCATCTACATACAATACCATAGCCACATCTGGTGAATACTGTAATATTAGTAGTACTATTTACACTATACTATTTACAGGTACACTGCACAACTTTTCTGTAGGGTCTGCTACCTTGATAACCAACTTGTCTCCATGGAGATGTCATGCTTGTAATGTTGCATGGTATGACATTAAACATATCCATCTAGCATTCCTTTTGTGAATAGGGGTGACTCTCCACAGATCTGAACTGTGATGTAACCTGCTTATCTACCCTGTGATAGAGAGGTTTAATCTATACTATGGAACATTCTAGACAAAGCAATGACATTTCCGTGGAGACAGGTAGGTGAAGGACCTTTCACTAGAAATGTTGCGCAGTGCATTTTTAAATGGTTGCACCATTCAAAAAGCCTGATTCATCAGCCGGTTTCACTTTGTGGAAACTGTCTGGCCTCGCAGCATTAGGATTTGTTCGCTCGACGGTAGGTGGGTACTTTTTTAATTTAACCAGTAGCTGCTATTTGGTCATGACGTATGTAATGTGATTTCTGACCCTAGTCACTGGAGAGAAATGAAATTGTGTGGAGGCACTAGGTGGCGCCAGCCTGGATACCATTTAAAAGGATCTTATACAAAATTGTTTAAATTAGGGCTTGAAATCTAATTGCAATTTACATACAATTAGATATTCAATATATGTATTAAAAATAGGATTCCTTTCAGAGTGCTAATTCCAAACACAGAAAAGACTGAAATATGAACTGCAAAACTAATACAAGAAGACCATGAATTTCAGAACATGTTAGTTTGAAGTTTACTATGGACAACATGGTTTTCGTAAATAAATGAAGTCTTGGTGATTTGATAATTTTGATTGTGATAAATTGTACAGCCCTGTTAATTGAAATTTTCTACAACATTGTTTTATCTGTTTACAGAATATTGTGTATTATCTAGTAGTGTTATCCTGTAAGAAAACTCCATAACACTGCTTCAGGGCTTTACATTAAATAGACAGCCATCGAAATGCATCAAAGCCACTGACACTTGAAACATAATGCCTTCACAACCTTGAGAGAAGTATTTGATTTAAGATGTGTTTCAAAAATAGCAGAAGGCCATCACGGGGCTTTAGTATCATACAATACATTGGAGACTATATAAAGTCCATCAAGATTCAAATGGTCCATGACAGCAGTGTGAAATGTCAGCTATTATCACCTGTTCTGGCAGATGTGTTTCTTTCGTTTGCCCCCTCCCAGCGCTCCACTGTTTAGCAAAAGGCCAAGAACCACCCGGCTGCTGATTTACGGGCTAAATATAGTCCCCCTCACATCTGATGACTCTGATTTGACGACAGACTGTAACGACAAAGCCGAGACTTGAGAGCACAGAGTCCAACGTGATTTCACTATAGCCCCCATACTGCTTGAAACAATCACTGCTCTTTCATGAGGACCTCTGTGATAGGGCATCCGACTGATTGAAAGAAGCTAAAAGGTGATTAATCTGCTGCAGAATATAATTGAAGTGTAGCATTGTGTGAATGGTGACAGAATTGGGTGACACGGTGGCACAGTCTGTCTACTCTGGTTTAACACATTGTCACTGTCACAACAGCTGTGTGAACTGAGCAGACACTGGTAATACAAAAGCAGCTGTGGAGGGAAATACATCACATACAGTAGCTGCTGCTGATGGAGTAAAGCCTTAAACAATGGAGCAATTGCAGATCAAATTAACAGCTACAAAAATAATGCCAGATTCTTTTATCTCTTAGGGCTGGGCAATATTAGCCTGATTCATCAGCCTGTTTCACTTTGTGGAAACCATCTGACCTCGCAGCATTAGGATTTGTTAGCTCGACGGTAGGCGGGTACTTTTTTTATTTTACCAATTGCTGCTATTTGGTCGTGATGTTTGTAAAGCGCCGGAACGCTCAGTGGTGTCCACGTAATTGCAGGCACAACAACAAACAAACAAAGCAGAGAGTGAACATATCTGTCAACGATTATCGTTGTTTCTGCTAGGTGAACTTGCCAATTGAAGGTGCAATTAATCTACAAGTTCCAGGGTTCTTGCAAACCATCTAGTGTATTCTAATTAGTGACCTAGTCGCTGGAGAGAAATGAAATTGAGTGGAGGCACTAGGTGGCGCCAGCCTGGCTAGGGCAATATGGCTTGACAATAAAATCTTTTTTTTTTTTTTTTTGCACACTCATTTTGGCCATACCAGCTAGTCAAAGCCTGATCCCATCAGATCTCAGAAGCTAAGCAAGGCTGGACCTGGTTAGTACTTGGATGGGAGACCACTGGGAGACTGGGAGTTCTTCGACAAGACACTTCACCCACAATGAAAGTGGTGTGGGTGTGAGTGATGGTGGTGGTCGGAGGGACTGATGGCGCCGATTGACATGGCAGCTGTACTTCTGTCAGTCTGCCCCAGGGCAGCTCTGGCTACAATAGTAGCTTACCACCACTGGATATGGAGTGAATGAATAATGCTGAATAATGCTCTGTAAAGCGTCTTTGTGACATATGTCTGTGAAAAGTGCTATATAAATAAAGACTTACTTACTTACTTTCTTACTTACATATTAATCAAAGTCAGAGCAGGGTCAGGGGAAGCTCTGTACTTGTACAATGCACAATAACCCTGTGTTACAAATAAGAAAGTCAGAAGTACACGTGTGTATTAATCCTCTATTTGTTAAAAACACATACTCAATAAATAATTTGATTAATTGTCCAGCCCTACTTTATCTTAACTTATAATTTTTTAAACATTAATGTCACAATCAGGGAGGAACCCGCTGTCTCCACTTCAAATGTCATCTCACAACAGGGCATGATGGGTAAAAGCTAGAACGACATAAAGGAAAGCAGTGTACAATAGAGAAATGACAGTTTTTATGCACTTAACTGACAGCTGTTTGCTAAAAATATATATGAATGTTGCTTTAATTGTGCTTTCTTATGTTCCAATCTGATATTCAATCATCCTGGCTTTGCTGTTGGCGTGGAGATTATATGAAGATTATAAAGTTTTTGTTCCTGGATGCAGTGAGAGATCAGCTCTGAAAAGCACAGATCATTTAATGTGAGCTAGATTTGTACTGTTATTGTTATTATTCAATGATGGTGACACTGTATTTCTTCTGTGACTATACATAGTTTTCAAAATATCAGTCAACATTCGCTGTATCTGTATTATACCGTAAGTCTTAAAAACTGAACTACAAAAATATCAGAAATTTCACCTGTCATGATACCGACATGTTGTTCAGTATATTGTTCAATATATATTAGATAAAATACTTTTGGGGGGTAGGTATTTATCATGGAGAATTTTTCTTTGTACTAGTGGGAAAATATATATATATTTTTCTGTTCTATAATGAGATTTGAGCTGTAGAAGGTTGATTGATTGATTATGACTATGGGTTAAGGTTGATTATGAACTTCTCTGACTCAATATCAAAATAAACTACTCAAGTGTTTCATTCTGATATGTATTAGATGCAGTTTATGTTGTTTTTAACTGTAGTGCACAGAATAGTTTTTTGGGGATAATTCTGCTTTAAAGTTTGGTTTCAATATTATCATTTATCATATATACTAACTTCAGTATTAGCATTTTCTTTTTAATGGAAAATAGGTTCTTCCAAAATCCTTTAAATCAGGCTGTATCACTTGCCTGAAACCTATCCATTGGTTGAAAACATATCGGGGCACTAAGGTTCACTGTCCCTCAGCCTCAGAGCCTGACCAGATGCATGATAATTCTGTTTTCTCTGCTTTATGGAGCCAAATGGATGCAAATGCTGTGGCCATCTGTTTATTGCTGGGGCACATTTTACGCTTTCATTATATTTAACTCTGCTGCTTTTATTCAAGTGCTCTAAGTGCTTTTGATTGAAAGGAGCTGCTCTGATCCACATGGTCCTGTCACTCGGTTCGTTAGCGGCATGGACTCTGCTCTGTGTCCAGCTCGCTATAATTAAACCATTACAAAGGCACTGGCTAATTGGCTGACTTGACAACACCACACTGGACTTCTCATTTTCATCCCTTCCTTTGTTGACCTCTTGCTCTGTTCCTTTATACTAACTACAAAGCTACCGTCTAAGAATACGCTTGGTGGGCGTATCTGTCACTGTGTTTACTTTGACTTAATAATGGGGTATTTCCTGTTTCAGTGTGACAGCATGCTAGCAAAAACCCTGTTATTGAAACCCCAAGAATGTTCGTTAGTGGATGAGCCAGGCTGGGAGATGCTGAGGCAGGCTTTTCATTGAAGATTTATGTTGGCAGTCCAATGTGTCCAGTCTCCCTTTTAGGTTGACTTTGCACAAATACAGTATACAGTCCATTGCCAAAATGTGTAGCGCCCACATAGCATGACTGGATTCAAATGCACATAAAGCTAAGGTGCTAATAATAGTCATTGACACATATTTTAGCATCCTTTGTATCATAACAAATTTGCTATTTTTTTTTAATTCACAGCAAATTTAATATTGGGTACTTTGCTTTCTGAATAATATTTTTTTAACCCAATTGCATAGGTTTAGAATGAAGATGTGTTTCGTTTCTTTCACTAAAGTGGCCTGAGGTGTGACAGTAAAAAAGCCTAGAAAGTAAAATTACAGACTGTCCTTACTTTCACTTCCTTTTTCTTACTCAACAGTGCATTTATTGCAATGTGCTAACTTTTTAACTTGAAGTATTTTTTCAACATTTATATAGACATAAGGTGGATATTTAATCATAACACGTCCTCATTGGTGTTCATGGTTTTCAGAATTAGACAAACATTATTGATCCACAAATGAAATTATTTGGACACAGTAGCTCACACATCAAGATATAGTATAATAACAAAGAACAAAAAAATATAAATAATCAATCCAAATTAAGTAGCAAACATAGCAAGAGAATCGTTTCAAATAAGGCATAATTATATAATAGAGTGATGAAAAAGGACAGTCATAGCAAATAACAATTTTCTGAACTCTGAAATGGTCATTCGTTCTCAAAATGGCACGATTTACCAGTAAGATGAAACCCATGCGTAAATTGTAATATCTACATTTCGGGAAAACTATCTTTGTTTGCATTGTTCTGTTGCTCCCTCCTCTTCAGTCTCCCTGCTGTTCTTGTTGGCCCATTGTGTCTGTTTGTCTTAAATTTCCCATTAGGATCCAATTAGGCTGTGCTAGTGGAGAAAGGCCACAGGGTTAGAATGGAGCTCACTGGGAGAAGCATTAGTAAATGGACAGCCAAATGTGCCCAGTCAACTGAAGACAAGTGTGCTTATTTGTAAGTCTCAGTCTCAGATTACAACATGCTCGGGCTAATCTTCACTCAGATTGGATGTAATGGTCTTAGAATGACCTACTACAGCTGTAATGTTTCAGTGCCTGAACGGGAAAAGCCCCAACAATATGAATGTTGTTAGAAGTGTAATTGCTAAAGGTTTCCTCTGTCCAAAAGGAATGTGTCATTAGTCATAACCAATACAACAATACAACAACTCCACAAGGGAAATTATTTGGACACAATAGCTCACGCACATGATAATAAATATAATAACAAAGACCTAAAAATCTAAATGGCCATAATAAATAAATAATAATAATAATACATATACTATAGTACAATACATAATACATACATAATACAATCCAGTAATATAATAATGGTAATAAAATCAACTGTCAAGTAAATATAAAAAATATATTTTCTCCTTGACTTATGTAACTTATGTAAAAACATGCTGTATTATTTCTTCACTCATTTGACTTAACAGAATGAAAAGAAAAGCTTATTGTACCCGGGCCTCTGTCATTCATCGGTGTTGTAGGAGGGCCAGAGGTGACGGTAATCCTTCAGGATCAGTTGTGTGTGGGTGGACACGTGTGCAGCTGCCAGAGCCTCCCGGCCGGCTCCCTGTCTCTGTGCCCTGCATATCTGTCTTTAACTAATACAATGAATATTACCTGTGCTCCCTGAATATGCCACCGGGCCAGTCCGACCTGTTTGTTTTCTATTTAAGTACTTACAAGACAGGCCAAAACAGGAATTGTGTAGTCAGTGTTCTTTAGTGTTGCTAGGTAGATTTAGGTCACACATTCCAAACTTAACCTAACAAACGAACTTAAACTTATTTCAAAAGAAACTGAGTCTATAAAGTGACTATGAGATAAAAATTTAGTTTTTATTGTAATAATTTGAGTATTTTTCTTCTTAGAGCATTGATTGATAGCATGAAGGCTGAATTGCACGGTATTTCTTCACCTGTAGCCTCACATTGTTTATTGTGGCATTAAAAATACATGGCTGTGTTGTGTGCTGCAAAGGATCACATAAATCATCCTAATAATGTGATTTCTACATTAGAGTGTGTGCCTGGATTAGGGCTGCAACTAACAGTTATTTGAGTAGATGACTGGTTAGCGATGAACTGAAAAGTGTAAAAAACTGTTTTGCTCTGATGATTGGTGCCGAAGCGTGAAACAGTAAAAGTGCCACTGATCACCAGTGTGGCGCCTCTCAGAGTGATAATGCCTGCTCTGCCTGAGATATGAGACTCACCTCTGCTTATCTCATGATTTATTTCCTGTGGGTCAAGCTTCTTTCATTTATTTTTCCACACTGTATATCTATCTTACTCCCAGGGCCCAGCTGAAGCCTCTGCCTTATCCATTATGTGCTGACTCATCTGTTCCTGAGGAGTCCATAACTGAAATGTAATAAGAAACAGTCTGGCCTGGAGTGTGCCCCTGATGCGAATGTGGTGAAGGGACTGCATCTTGGAAGCTTTAGTTTGTAGGGAGGGAAATAACATGTCAGTGCTTAGTAATGAGACAGAATGAATGTGTTTAAATACATAGCCTTTTATGGTAACTAAAAATGTGAAAAAAGCTGTCTCTTGACCTGAGTTATTCATATTACTACAAAAACTGTGATAAACTGTTCATCTGGTTCAACACATTGGATAAAGCAATAAGTGTTTGCTCAACACCCACAACCATTTGCTAAAGGTCAGGTCTGTTTGTTTAGTTAACATGCCACCTGTAATCCAACCACAAATCTATTTGTGATCATGTTTTTACACATGGAAAAATCAGCCATCTTTTTAGGTTTGACAGATGCAGCCATTCCGTCTTCGAGGCGTCCTCAAAACTCGTACAGCAGCAGTAAAATCAACACATTTACAACACACACATAGAATATACAGAATACTCTCTCTCTCTCTCTCTCTCTCTCTCTCTCTCTCTCTCTCTCTCTCTCTCTCTCTCTCTCTCTCTCTCTCTCTCTCTCTGTCTCTCGCTCTCTCTCTCTCAATAACATTTAACATACAGGGCTCTCAAAAATTGACCTATACCCTCTCCGACCCAAAAGTGACCCGAACATCAATACTTGGGTCACTTTGTAGATAGTATAGTTTTCTGTCTCATGTAGACTTTTCTTCCCTAAAACCTTGCCAAAGGAAACACAGCCACAGTCCAGAGTACTGTAATATAATATAAGTGCTGACATTGGAAACTGAAAAATAGATGAGTCATAATTATAATACAGTGTGTTTTCCAATTAATTCTAAGAAACCAGCATTATGTACAGTACATCAATAAAGAAATATTATCAGACAGAGTTCCAGCCTAAACAATGCTGTACAGCTTTTTTTGTTTTCCTTTACAACATTCTATAAAACCTAATAATAAAAGAACTGACAACATGAGAATCAAACCCACTCAAGAAATTGAAAACTAATAGACTGTGACTGGTCAGTTATCTCTAAATGAAATGCTTCAGAAATCTTCCAATGACTGTAGAGGTTCATTAACTTTCAATTCATATTCATTAGTTTTAATCACATCCTATAAAAGCTATTTTAAAAACACAACTGTTAGCAATCAGCAATAAGTGCACCATTGTCTCCTCAATGAATAATTTGTCGCTCTGTGGCTTTGGGAACTGTATATGTCTTTAGTGTATGAAATAAGGTCATGCAGGAACAGTGTGAAATAACACAGCCTATTGGGAATGCTGCTTGCCGAGCCGTTCAACACATTGTTTTCTATATGTAGTCTAATTTGTAAGACTGCAGGGTATTGAGTTCCAAGTGTTCATCAGGAAAAGTTTATTATAGAACAATTCATACACAAAGTCATGCTTTACAGAATAAGAAAAACATTAAAGTCACTTTCAAAGTCATGGGAGTGAGCTTGAACATTGTATCACTGATCAAGTATGTATGTGTGTCTTTAGAATACCGAAACTGGCAGCTCTATAAACACCATGCTTCCTATTAGACTTAGACAAACTTTATTAATCCACAAGGGAAATTATTTGGACACAGTAGCTCACGCTTCAAAATATATTAAAATATAGATAAAAGAGATAAAATATATATAAATGTTAATAATAAATTCTAAATAAGTAGCAAAATATCCGTGTATACAAGTAGAAATAAAATATAGAAATATAGTAATACAAACATATCTCATCTATATACAAGAGGTCATAAGGAGAAACACAGCAAAGATGATCTGATGACTGACAGGACAGAGGGGTATCTGCTGCAGGTGAACCCAGCACCATTCGTTTTTGAGAGGGGATTGTCCTCTCATTTCTAGCATCAGGGTAGCAGACTGTCATTGCAAAAGTTGTGGTTAACTTTTTGGTAACATAACTTTTGGAATTTGTGTTACAGGACCCTCGAACAAAGCACAAGTTCAAGATCCACACCTATGGCAGCCCAACGTTCTGTGACCACTGTGGCTCGCTGCTCTACGGTCTTATCCACCAAGGGATGAAGTGTGACTGTGAGTATTGTGCACTTAATATTCTGCAATGATAACGTGGGTGCATTATGTCACTTTTCTGCTGTTGGTCTTACACCTGCTTGTCTTTATGGAGATGTTATTGCTTTGAGTGGAAGATTCCATGGAATGGCATTAAGCAAAGAAACAGGTTGTGTAGAGACAATCCCACTCACAGTAAGAATTGTTGTATTTTTCAGCAATAAAATATGTGTTTATATACATACTAACATGAGTTTAATCCTGTGTAACTTTCCAGGTGAAGCAATATCTCCTTGGAGACAAGAAGGCAATGTAGCTTCCTCTTGAAAAGTTACTTTGTGCATCTTTAAGTCTGCAAAACCACATCTTGAGTTTGTGAACTTTGTCTATAATAGTCAGCCTCTTTCATTTATGTTTACGTTCTGTAGCTGTCTGCTTTATGACATTGTTAAAATAAACTTTAGTTAAACAGTTCAAATAAACTTCTGTGTAATCCCTCAAAATTCAATTCTGTCCACTGGACAAAAGTTATTTTGGAGTGAAGACGTTTCTCTGCCACTTGGATGAGCATCGACTTCACTCTAAAATAACTTTTGTCCAGTTGATAGAATTAAATTTTCCTTTTGCTTAAGTTCAAATGAATGTATGTTTGTTGAATGCATTCTGTATGATTTAGGGACTGTTTATTTTATTTTGTTGGAAGCTCTCTGCTCCTCAGTCCCTCATTACAATCACTGTGCAGTGGCAGCCTCCTCTTTGATTAGACTCTTTTGTGTGTGTAATATCCTCCTCATTCTTCTTTCGTTAATCTTGTATTACTTTATTAACATAATGTGCCTTAAATAGCTTTTGCATTCATTATTCACCACTTATGTCTGACCCTAACCCAGGCCTGTTATACTGAACCATTCCTAGTCACAAGCGTGACATCAGGCTAGATCTGGGTCATAACCTTGTTATATCGTCTTGCACACGAGCGCTCAAATCCTTTAATATTGTTCCTGCTGTGTACACCAGACCTCAAATAAAATGGAAGTACTCAGTCTTATCCTGGGCAAAGCAGCTTACTGTATTTTACTATAATTGCTTTCTCTCCAAAGGTTTTAGGCATTTGTTAAAAGTCTGTCATTGCCGAAATTCAACATAAAAAGTGCAAATAATGCAAAATATTTTAGGAATGGGATAAGACACAATATCCACAATACGAGATATAAGATTGGGACAACAAGAACGAGACAAGATAAGATTTTTACATAATTCCTAATATATAAATATACATTTTGCAATTGCCGATTTCCAATTTTGTCCTCACCTTTTGTTTGATGTTTTGTTGCCATTCTAGTACTGCTTTAAACTATAAGAGATGTAACTCACCAATGCTTAACTGCTTTTGTCCAGTCTAAATATAAACACATGGGAAACAAATCTCACGAGATCAGTTCTTTCTTGTGTGCACAATTATGGCAATTTTGTCTCATACGATCTTGTCCCATTCCTAGAATATGTGTTTCATTGACTCAGATCAAGCAAAACATTATGACACTTAAGCAGTGTTTTTATGGCAGCTATTTCACCGGTGAAGTATTTGTCTTCAAAATGAACATAAACAACACATCACATTGTTATCCATAAATGACACCATTGCGTTTTGGTTTGCATATCTGAAATTAAAATAAACTGAAACACACTGAAACAGAAATTTGTCTAACCTTAAATTCTCTCTCATCTCTCTTCAGCCTGTGATATGAATGTGCACAACAAGTGTGTGACCAATGTGCCCAGTATGTGTGGGACTGACCACACTGAGAGGAGAGGCAGAGTCTTCCTGAAGGTGGAGGTCAGCGATGATAAACTGCAGGTCACAGGTAGGTCTGTCACTATAATGTATCAAACAGTGTCTAAAAGCAGAAAACACTCTTCTGTATTCACCTTATTCTGATAGTTGCTGTGGCCATCATTTGGGTTATAGTATTTTGCATGGGGCTGCCGATCTTGACAGCACATCTTCTATACAGACTACAAAGCTTGTTTTAAAGGTCATCTGTGTAAGATTTCTAGTGGAGGGTCTGCTACCTGATGTCTCCATGGAGATGATATTGCTTTGTCTAGAATGTTCCACAGTATAGATTATCTATCACAAGGGAGACAAGCAGGTTACAGCACTACGATACATTAAAGTGCAGATCTGTGGAGAGTCACCCCTACTCATATAAGGAAATATTGTACTTTTGAGCAATAGAAACACCCTTAATGGTAGGGTATGGTATGCTTTTTATTTATACAGGGACAGTGCACAACAATACTTTAACCAAGAGAAAAGTCATGGAAAGATGCTGGTGCCAGGTGCAGGTGAATGCTAATTTACACCTGTAGTCCCTGAGCAGGTTGGTGGAAATACTCAGAATACAGATTCAGTGTATATAGATAAACTGCCTGCAAATAAATTAAAACAACATAAAAATAACATACACCAAACACATAAGCACACGTGCTATTAGCCCCTTTCATCAAGGCCCAACATATGCACTCACACCCACTCATGGAGACAAGCAGGTGGCAGATCCTTCACCAGAAAAAGCTGCACCATGCACCTTTAAAGCCTCCCAGAGAATCGGTGCATTGTTGAGCTGTTGGTGCACATGGGATTCTCACTTAACTGGAGTTTAGTAGTATTTAGAGCCAATATGGGCAGGCTAAGGTCAACAGGTCACTAAAGAGGGTCAAAAAGTGCACTAAGCAGAACACTTTTTACGCAACATAATGCATATGAATTGAACTCTAGACTGTATCTGTAGTGACTGCTGATGTTGTTGGTTTGGACATTAAATACACTCTGGACTCTGACAAATGACTGTATGTGACATCGCAATAAAGCATTGCTGCAGTAGGGGACTTCAGTTATAGCATACTTGGAAGAGAGTCCCATTCCTGAATTAAAATGCAGCTCTATTTTGTGTGGTCTGCTGTGTGGGCCTTGTTTTGTTACTCTTTTTAAACAGTCACGACTTCCTCTGTGCTGGCCGGCATTTCTAGTGATTCTCAGTCAACTTTCAGCAGCAACACAACTGTACTCAACTTGTAGAGTATATTATTAACATAGTCCAAAGTACACCAAAGACGACCTCGGTTATCCCAATCAATATCTGCACTGTCTGTACACTCACAATGGTATGATTGTGATTACTTATCAGTTCTTTTGTGTTTGTGTTTTTACTACCTTCTTTTCCTAGAAGAATAGTTTTACTTTTACTTAAAACTGAAATTATGAATTCTTATCATAAATAAGTTTGAAGAGCCATAATGCATGTACAGTTGAGGAATTTGCAAAGACAATTATGAACTTGAGAACAAGTAGTAGACCAAAAATTATTTCTTCTAGATGAATTGCATTAGAAAAAAACAAGTCATGTGAACACATTTTGATTATACAATATTAGTTTTTTGTTGAGTATTTTTCAAATAAACTAACCTTGGCAGTTGTTGTGATTACAATATATCCCTAATATTATTACTTACATAAAGTGATCAATTAAACCAGCCCAATAATATGAAATTATTAGTAGATTAGATTTATTGCTGTCATTGTCAGACAAAAATTATGAAATGCTGTTTAGCAACTAGTACATTCTCTCTCTCAACTAAAGGGCCCATATTATAACAGATATTTTCAGAACTATTATAAAATTGTTTTCTCATCACAAACATACCTGGAGTATGTGATTCACACGTGTTTAACACACAAACACTGCACATTTAGGCTGAGCGTTCTTCTCTCAAACAGAAAACAATCTTTTTCACCTTGTGACAGAGGTGCGGACTTGAAAGTCGTGACTTAGACTCGAATAAGATTTGAGTCACTATTTTGATAAAATAGACTAAGACTTGGGAATTGACTTGGACTTGAAGGTCACTGACTTGGGACTTGACTCGAACTTGAGGCCTGTGACTTGAGGAGACTTGAGAAGCATTTTTAAATCTGAATTCTTTCTGTTCTGACCATAATGATTCACACTAAGGTCTTGTCAAGACATTTAAACAGGAAAAAACATTCATACAACTCTTATATACTCTATAAATACTCATATATAAATATACTTAGATTTTTTTTTTATGTCATATAAATTGCAAAAGTCTAAGCTTTGGTTTAAAAACTTGAAATGACTTGTAGCTCAAAGCAGACAACTTGGACTTGACTTGGACTTATGGGCCAGTGGCTCGAGACTCGATTTGGACTTGCCTGTATTTGACTTGGGACTTGACTCGGACTTGAGGTCAAAGACTTGAGACTTACTTGAGACTTGCAAAACAACGACTTGGTCCCACCTCCGCCTTGTGATGTCATGTGGTAATACAGAAACTGTTCCACTGTGTTTTAAACCCCATGCACCTTCACTAGAATCATTTGGATGGATCTACTGAACTGAAGATAAAAGGAGCTGTTAAACTGAAAACTATCACTTCATGACATCACAAGATGGAACAGAGCATTTTGAACTTTGGAGATGTGAACAGACTAGTTATAAAGGGTTACTCATACATATGTGAATGAAACAAAACACAACTCCAGGTATGTTTTTGTGGTGGTAACAGCATAACACATGCAATACAATATAAGACCTTTAAAGTAAATAAAAGGCTATTGAAAAAGGCTCACTGTGGTGTATTTGCTGGAGCAGATTTTGCATTGAGCTGGTGTAATATCAAGGCATTAGCACATGGCCCAGAACAACAGCAGTGGCAGGGGTCTAACTGAACACACAATGATTGAATTATTCCACAAACAGGGGTCAGTGCCCGACAAGAGCCTGCCTCAATTATCCACTTACCACTTATTGTCACACAGACCAAAGGACAAAAGGATGACACAGCAGCACACAAGCATCATTTTCTAATGTTTGAATGAAATATAATACACTAATCTAATATAATGTGGCCTGCTGTGTGTGTCTTTATGTTGCAGATAGGCCTGTCACAATAACACATTTTGAAGTGCAAAGTGCAATATAAAGATGAAAAAAAAACATAATATGGAAATTAATTTTTGCTACTGACACAATCACCCAAGAGCAAATTTATACCACAAAAAATATTTTAAATCTACAATATTGTTAAAAAAAATCATGTGCTTCAATAAATAAACAGCAGATTGAAACTTTAGTATCTGTAATGAATCATAGTCAAGTTATTTATTCAACCTTTTACGACTAAAATCTTGTCATACACACGAACAATAATTCCCCAGGAATGCAAAGAAAATGTACACATGATAAATATTGACACTGAAAATATTGTTCCAGCTTTCATATTTTGAACGATAAGTTCATATAGTAAGTATTGTGACAGGTCTAGTTGCAGATGTTGAGCAAGAATCTGAGTGTTGCTGTGTCATCTTTTGCATGTATTTCTTTCCTCTTGTGTGTAGGTGTGTATATAGGGCTGCTGCTCCAGAGCACGGCCCACTCAGGTCAGACTCAATCACAGATTACATTAGCTACTGCAGGCTCTCAGCAGACAGCCTTCAGGAGCCTGTGGAGTTTCTTTTAATTATTTTTCTTCAAAGTAGCACAAATGTAATTCTACGGCAGATTTCATGCTGGTTCTCATGTTGTACCTCATGATTTGATATAATTGAGGAGGTAATTTATTTGTTGTGAAAATATTTATGAGATCTAAACCCCAGGAAAATTACTGTTAAAGGGCTTTTACTGAAGTACTCCAACTGGATTAAGTTATGATGACGTTGCCTGGCAAATCCAGAGTGATGTATCTCTCTGTTTGTTATATTGATATCAGTCTGGTCCCCTAGACCCTACGTCATGTCTCAAGCCAGATCAAACATGATCACACAATCAGATTTGTCTTTTTTCAGTGATGCATGTGAAACAAAGGAGCTCATTGGTCATCTATCATTTACAAATAAAATCTAATTTATCTCACCTCAGATTAACAAATTTTAGTGCTTTATTCTGCAGAAAACTGCAATGTGTTTCAGCCCCCTGTGATATTATTTCCTTTATTTTTTCAATATAGATGGACTATGGGTGTCTCTGATTGGCTAATTCATCTGTCAGTCACGCCCACCTGAAAACAGGTAGATTTACCGGCGACTAGTCTCACATCTTCATATTGCAGAAGTGTGTATTCTGGATCCCAGGCAAATGATGACGTTGCATTTCTTGATTCATTTTTGCAGTGGTCCAAATGTCTCTCATCCCTAACATACTGTATTCCTTATATCTGGGTTGTTTACAGGGATGAGTTTATTCTTTAAATTGTCAAGAGGCATACAGGCGTCACAAGACTGCTGGTAATAACCAGTCTGCAAACAACGCACCAGCACAACTTCAGGATTTGCGAGAGATAAATATCACTATATATACATACAGTGCACTACAGTCTCATTTTGACCCTTAAAGCTGCTGTTACTGTACACTGTAGTGGGGCAAAACTTTTTTGTCTTTTTATCAGGAACAGGGCCTTTGGTGTGATAAACTGACAACAAATGGATTGTTTTGAATTTGTGAAAGACCTATTGTCAGATCCAAGTTATGTCACTGACAAATGATTCTGTTTGTCTATTAAACAAGAGCATTCTAAATCAAAAAGAAGTGATTATAGAGTTTATGCACAGACATCATTTTATTTGAAAAATACTCTCAAATTTTCTGACTGAGTGGCAGAACTAAGCAGCATAACAGATAAAAAGTGATCCTTGGGTTTTTATTGTCTCATTTTTGTTTTTGCTACTCAGTAATTATTTCCTCAACATACTGACTCAGAAATGTGCTATTTTAGGAGAGAAAGGTTCAGTTCAACAGTGTGTGATCCCAAACTCTGTATCAGTGATGACTGTGAGTGTAGCCTGCAGTCCATGTTGTTTAGCTAACTCTTAACTGGTTTTGTACCACTGTTTACTTGATTTTCTTGTTTTAGATGTCAGGGATAAATTAAATATTTTGCAGAGTTGTAGACTTAATTATTTGTTATTGAGCTGTGTAGCAATTCTTTCACATTTTAGATGTGTTTTGAGCTCTTACAGTTATGAGGTCATGACCTCTATTGGCTTTAGGCAAGTCATGGAAAAATGTCTTCATTCCAGACAGGCAAACATTCAAGGACCAGATGAATGCTCAACATGTGTTGAATTCCAATTGTGTTGTAGCACATATTTTACATGAATTCATGTCATGATGTCATGAACACATTTTGAAGTGTGATATAAGGCTTAAATAAATATAAATGTTAAATGATAATGTTGCATCCAATTTGTGCCCCTGACACAAAACCCAAGTGCAGAAAGCACAAAAAATATTCTGCTGCAATAAATAAACAGCAGAATTAAAAATGTTAGTATTTATTTTGCATCTGTATGAGTCATAGAAGTTATTAATTCAACCTTATGGCTAAAATCTTATCATATAACTAAAAAATAACCAAAAATTTCCCAGTAGTACAAAGAAAAAGTACAAAATATCCACTTTACATTGAACAATAAGTCGATATAGTAAATATTGTGACAGGCCTATTTACATGTATGATGTACAGTTATAATACTACAATCTTGTGATTTTTATAACCACAAAACTTGATGCCGGAGCACTTAGTAGTCCACAAAAGACAGACAACTCTCAGTGAGGGATAAAACTAAGAGCCACTTCAAAGCAATACTTTTGTGCAGGATATTGAGTTGTGTAAGTTTGAGGCTAAAACAAAATCAATATTGGATCGCATTTACACAAGACCTATTGCTTGGAAACTGTACATTTCCAAAGAATAAGCTAATAATTCTGTCATTTTTATCCAACACACTGCTTATTGCCCATGCCTTTCATGTGCTTTAGAAAAGTAGTTGTCATATCAGCTCGTCTCTCATGTGTGCAGTAGGTGTGTGTAGGTCAATGTTAGTGCAGAGAGCAGTGGGTGGATTTGCAGAGACACTTTTTACCACACTTTTGAACTTTGTGGAGGTGTTGTGCCCTTTTACAGTTTAAGACTTTGTGCCTTGTGGATATTACAGCCAGGAAACTGTAGTGGTTTTGGCAGATCTTTCTCTGTTATGATGTCAAGCTCTTGTTCAAGCCTCCAGTCAAGCACATTTCATGAAGCATTTTCATTTTGTATATGTTACCAAAGCATGAGAAATAAAGTAATCATAATTTGACTACATTTAGTACTTTACTGTGTTCATGATAAATTCTTTATACATGTGTAAGTAGGTAATACCCCTAGCCACTGTTACTAAGATTATGGTGCAACAGTAGTTCAGTCAATGTGATCCAACAGACAGTGGTTCAAAGCAAAGAATTGCATTGTAAATATTTTTGTCAATACGTAGTGTTAAAGGTGTAACTTTTCTGATGGAGGGTCTGTCAGATTCTTTTCTCAAGTTTCTATATTCGTGCTTTATGGAGACCAAAGCAGATCAAATTACAAGTCAGACCTGTTGAGAAATAACCCTGTTCACTGTCAGAATGCCCGTTTTTGTAGATATTTTTAAGCCGTAAGACTTAGTAAATGTAAAGTAGACATGTTTAATGTCATACTGTGGGACATTCCAGGCAAGGGAATGGCATCTTCATAGAAACAAGCAAAAGTTACATAGTGCACTTTTAAGTAAGTTACTCCAAGGTGTATTTACTTAGCTACTTTGCCTCTATAAATTAAGTCATTTAGCAAAAAGATGAACGGACACAGTAGGACCCTTTTTGGACCCTTTCACATTTGGCTCTGTTCAAAAGTGGCAGGGTTTGGATGCTGCTCAAGGGCTGCCAATTGACGATCAGTGCCCACTGGTCTGAATGCTGCTGATTTCCTGCCACCATTTCTTTTTTTCAGTAGTTTCTGTGTAGCTTCATGAGTCACCGTAATGCAAAAGCTTTCAGGTTCTTGCCAATAGGAAAGTCACTGCAGCTGAGTGGACTTTTCACTTTCCACTTCTGTGTTCCACCATCTCACTTCATTCCAAATATGAATGTGCAGGTTTATTTGAGATAGCGTCACTGTTTTTCTTTGTTTGAAACCACAATATCAAACGTCACACAATATTACTAACATACAGTTATATTAGCTCCCATTTGAAATGCATTGTTTTGTTGCTACAGCTCAATAAAAAGCAGGGTAAATACAAAAGAAAATTGTCAAAAGTGTATCTATGGCGTTTGCAGTAAACTCAAAGTTTTTCATTTTTGAATAAATTGTACTAGAGATTGGCCCTGAACCAATAGAGCTCAAACAAGAAATAGACTCTTCCATGGCTGACAAGTTTACAATAGCTGCTCACACAGCCTGGTACTGACATAAACATTGTATCTCATTCATTTTTATAGGAGAGCAAAATAAAAACATTAAATTGTATGTTTTTAGACTTCACATACAAAGAGTTGCTGTCTGTAAATGTGTTACATTTGCCAACAAGTACTAACAATCAAGATTTGACTTTCAGCTCCATTATCTTTCTATGTGAAAGTTTACATACTGTATATGCAGTTTTTTTTAATCTATGTTATAGTCTTGTTTCCTCATCAAAACATATCTGGAGTTGTGTTTTGTTTCATTTACACATGTTCAACACACAAATTCTGCATATTTAGGCCAAGTTCCTTTCTCAAATAGAAAACACTCTGTTCCAACTTGTGATGTCATGTGGTAATTTAGGAAATGCGTTTTTAAACTCCATACGCCTTCATTTCATCTCTGCCAATCTCTACTGAACTAAATGGTAAAAGGTAACTGCAAACTCTCAATACATTACATCACAAGGTCGAACAAGACATTTTGAGCTTTAGAGACAGACAGGAGACAGACTAATAAAGGGTTAAACATGTGTGAATGAAACAAAACACAACTCCAGGTCAATTTTTGGCAACATAATAATAGTATAACATTGCATAAAGATCACAAAAGTCAGTTTTGTGTAATATGGGACCTTAAATAAAACAAAAACTAATATTCATGCCTGATCTGTCTGAGCCAGTTTGAGCTCAAACATACCAGCATCGTATCTGCACAACAAAAAGACTGAATTGAAAGAAGTTGGTTGTCAAAACTTTTTTTATCACTGTGATCTTAATACAGTATTTACTTGCAGTCTACACATACATGCTTTAAGGTTGGTTTACGGAGCTGTGTAGCATCAGGGCGTCTCTGCTCCTAGAGACTATTTAACCAGGGAGGCAACAGTAAACACAGCTGACCTTATCTTGGAGATGGGTCTGGGTCACCAAAGCACACCAGGATTTATTCAAGTTATATGTTCCCTACAATTTCAGCATCACCACCAGACCAATTTTGTTTCATTTTATCTAAAGGGGAATACCACATGTGTGTAATGTAAGCCATTTTTACTCCACTCAAAGATACTGCCAAGAAAGCAAATCATTAGAAAGCCAGCCGTAGTTTAATGCTTAACTCATCACATTCTCTTCTTGTTCATTCATAATACATGCAATCTGGGTATCTAACAGAATAATGTATATTGTGATTGCATGCAGGTTTGTGAATGTTTTGTTTGATTTTCACCTAGATATTAATCTTAATTTAACTTAACTTGAAAAATGTAAGACTTAACTTTGATATCAACACTTGTGTACTTTAAACAGCGGCATTGACAAGTTAACATGGGCCAATTACATTACATGTAATTACATTAGTTCATAAAATTTAACATGCAAACATGCACATGGTTTATCTCTGCTTATATATTAAATTATATGCATCATGAGTATTTGGTACATGGTGGACCAAGCAGCAGTGAAACAATGCCAGAACAGTGCTAAAATAGTAAACTAGATCACCCCCTACTGGTCATAACCAGAAGTTCATTTTCCCCTTTCACTCTTTTTTTTTTAGAAAACTCCTTTTCTAATATAATTATGTGCCTATGCCATTTAGTGTTGACAGTAAAGTTAGAATTCAGTGTACAACTTTCCTTATACTGTGCAATTGCTTTGAATCTTTTTTCTCATCTATTTTGTTGTATGTTTCAAAAGTTAGGCAGTCTTAAATATGCATCTTGGTAGTCTCCTGAAATACATGTAATTGTGTATAAAAAGGTAATTCAAGCATATCAGTTTATGGCACTATGCTGGTTATGGTATATGATTTATTGCAAATGCACCATATACTTGAATAATACTTTGCTTTTTGGATAATAAAATAATACTCAGTGTCTTTTTTAGTTTGTCTCTATCATGTCCACGCACAGTGAGCCTTTTATAACACTGGGTTTAGTGAGAAAGCTGAAGGCTGCCAGCTCAGGAATGTTCAATATCTTCCCACACCTAAGTATTCTCTCTCTCACTTCTTCCTTTCACTCTCTGTGTATGTGATTTCATGTAACTGTGCACTTTCCAAGCATCGCTCAATAAAAGGCCAACTACTTTTTACTCTGATGCTACAAAAGCTAAATTTAACTAGAGTCCATTAGGAAGAGAATCTTGTGATTACTTCTTTTTCTTTTGTACTGCACATGCATATGATTCTATGAACTGTAGCTTAGTGAAAACAGTATTGTAATCACAAACAGGTGAGCTAAAGAACACAAACTTTAAGGCACCACAAGAAATGAATATTTTGTCTTCCAAATTTAACTGTTCCCTAATTTATTTTGTGTTCTTTTGAATTATTTACTATAAAATTAAAGGTGAAAACAATTGTTGTTGTTTTTTTATTTTATTTTATTTTTTGTGCTTATAAGTAAAGCATGCTTAGATCTTTGGTAGTCACTTCAGTGTGACATTGACTTGCTCCTGACAGTCCATCTTCATGGATCTTCATGGAGTCAGGAGTCCTATTTGTGCCAACATCAGATAAGACATTATGTCTGTAGTCTTATACTCTGCTCTTGTTTAATGAATGACAGAGCCACATGAGGTTAGTTGTGAGATGCAGCTGCTTGTCTGCTCTCTACAGGGAAGCCTGGTATTGATAACCACAGAGTATGTGCATGTGTGCAATGTCCATAGGTGAAGGCTCACCGTGCTGTGTTTGTATACTAAGATGAGAAGCCTGCCTAATCCAAGTTTATTTTTATAAAGACTTTTTAAATTCATTATGACATGTATGTTGATTTTACAATATGTTTTTTGTTTTTTAATTAGTCACTATCCTCTTATGAAGAAAAATGTTTATTTTCTTATTGTATTATTGTGTGTATATGTTGTAAATTATACAGATGCTTATTCTTCAGGCATTGCCAGGTACACAGCAGTGCCATGTAAAAACAAACAAATACAACAAACATGTTCTCTACCTTTTCAGTTGGCGAGGGCAAGAACCTCATTCCCATGGACCCCAATGGACTTTCAGATCCATATGTTAAACTCAAACTCATACCAGACCCCAAAAATGAGACCAAGCAGAAGACCAAAACCATCCGCTCTAACCTCAATCCCAAATGGAATGAGACGTTCACTTTGTAAGCCTCTCTTGTATTAGTCCGTATTACATTATTTCAAAGATTTTTTTAAAGAAATGAATTGCCATAATACTTCATTGATATTATTGTGTTAAAACTATATTATGAATATAACTTGCAGTAAACTGAAGCCATCAGATAAGGACCGCAGACTCTCTGTAGAAGTGTGGGACTGGGACCGAACCACCAGGAATGACTTTATGGGATCCCTGTCTTTTGGAGTCTCAGAGCTCTTGAAGTCTCCAGTCTGTGGCTGGTAAGGTTCTTTATGTGTAATAAAGGCCATATTCTTATTTTAACATCTGCATTTAAAATACACATATGACCTACCCATACTATTGCATATATTAAACCCCATAACAACATTATTTTCATTGCTTACGAGCTGATACCCTCTCCAACTTCCCCTTTCCTTTCACCCTTTCCCTTTTTACCCCATAATTAATCACACCTCTCACTGTGAAATAAACACAGGGCTAAATTTGGACGATTGCTCTGGGCCATAGACTTACGTGGTACTAACACATGTCACACCAGCTAAGATTGTTGATTAATTATAGTTTATTGACTTCTTTAATGCTTTCTTGTGTTTCAGGTATAAGTTATTGTGCCAGGAGGAGGGCGAGTATTACAATGTTCCAATCTCTGAGGAAGACGATGGAAATGAGGAACTTAGGCAGAAATTTGAGGTGAGCTATATATTTTACTGACTAACCAGAGAGCTAATATATTGCAAATTAGGAGGAAATTATTTTTTCCCTTTCGTTTGATAGAGAATCAGGATGGAGTTACAAAACCATGCAGATTTAATACATGCTAACAAATCCATAAATCCATAATTTGGCAATATAGGCCAAACACGTTGTTCACTCAATGCCTTTTCCCTGTCCACACTGTTGTTTAGCCTCTGGACAGTGTGCTGTTTGTCTTGTTTCCCCTTGCTCTTCAGAATCTTTTTATTGTGCATTTTTTCTCCACCTAGTGTTTCATAGTTATATTTAACCCAAGAGTTTCTTTTCCTCTTGCCCCTGCTCTCAGGACTGCCAAATAAACCTAAATCTAAAGGTAGCCCTCTCCTCCCCTCTTCTCTGCCCTTGTCCTGTTGTGTTCTGTCCTGTTGTGGTGCCATACTTGTACGCAACATTTATCATTTACTAACAATTTGCAAAGCAAAAAAAGTCACTTTAAGCATGATATATTTTATTTACTAATACATGTAATAAGTAGTATAACTATTATCTATGTGAATACTTTTTTTTTACATCTCTTAAAACTAAATTATACATTTACCACTATGCATATGCGTATAAGTGAGCTAAATGGTCTTACGACCAAAAGGATTGTTAGTAAACGTTCACACTGTGTGTGTCTATGTCTACATGTCTGCATGTTTGTCTTGTCTTGTATTCTGTTTTTCTCTATGGGACACTTTTACTGTAAAAGAGCAGGCATTTTGTTAAATTGAACACTAGGTGTCAGCAGACCATAATATAATGCAAGTATACCATATCTGATGCCTTTGACAGACCTTGTTATTTATGTAAAGACATCTATGCCTAAGTGTATTCCTTGAGTCAGGGAGTTCTTCTATGGTTCCAGGACCAAACAGTTGTGGAGAGACCTGAACAGGTGTGTCTGACAGGGAGGAAGTAAGAGTGTTGCTCTGTGCCTCAGCCAGGCCTGTCATTGGCTATAGCTTAAGGAGTGCTGTGATCTGCTGCGGCTGCTTTGCATCTACCTCAGGTCTCCACTGAGAGACATTAACCAGACTAAGGCTCAGCACTGGATGTGTACTCCCAAGCACACTGGAGACACTTACCATGCACTTCTAACAGATGTGTTGAAATAATAGAAGTTGATATCGGTGTTAAGCTGAAGTAGATATAGTAAAAGAGGCTACTGTTTGTCTTTGCTGAATTTCATTCAGTTATTTTGCATCTTGTTCTTTGCATTTTAGCATGTGGGTGGCACGAGAACATAAAATAATCTGTGATATGTGTAAACAAAACGTAAACTATAATATGAATGGCTCTATGAGTAAACAGTTTCTACATTGTAGTTAGCTGGAATTAGTTTGACTTGACTATAGGACATTTTGCAGTTATTATTTCAGTAAAAAAAAATTGCCACTGTTCATATTTTAATCTACTCATATTTTTAACAAATTATTATTATATTTTTTGTATGGTGCTGTCACCTTTTGATACATTTTATTCTGTCCCATTTTGCCTCTTGGCTCGCTGGCAGGCTGGGGCATTGTGGTTATGAATGGGAAAATATTGAATATAGATGTGCACAGAAACTTTGATTGCGTCAGAGGGAATAATGTACACACATGTTAAGTCTTTCCCGTGAATGAAAACGGAAGCTTTGTGTTAAATTGTTCACTATAAGTATATATGTAATAAAACTCCTCATCTTCAGACTCCTTACATCTTTCATCTTGTGTGCCCTGAGAGCAGAAAGCCAAGCTGGGCCCAGGAAAGAAGAACATTTCAGAGACTGACTCCTCCGTCCAGCTGCCCTCCACCATAATGGACCAGGTCAAACTCAGTGATTTCTCCTTCCTCGCTGTGCTGGGGAAAGGAAGCTTTGGCAAGGTGGGTGCACTATACTATTACCTCAGACTGTTCATGTCTTCCATTTTTTAAATTCTGTATTGTGCAAAAATAAATATTTTATGTAAATTCATGCTATTACTTTCTTCTACCACTCAAAATCATATTTGTAGTAAGTTGTATTATTCAGACAATATCTATAGTATTCCCTCTGGTGAAGTTTCCTTCCTATTCCTAGTTTGACAGAAGTCTGTTAAAGTAATAGGAAAAGATATGATCATTCCTCACTGTCATCAGCAGAGGGCAACACAAACCTAATTCAAAAAGAATGTGAAAGAGCAAGTGCCAGATTGTAGATGTATTGAAGAATATATCTTTCATACATATTATTTCAAGTAAAGCTGTTCCTCTCAATACAATACTTTAAAATCAAGTCTATTTAAGCTTTAAAATCTTCATTCTTTGTGTATTCAGGTGATGTTGGCAGAGATGAAGGGAACAGATGAGTTGTATGCCATAAAGATCCTGAAGAAAGATGTGGTGATTCAGGATGATGATGTTGAGTGTACCATGGTGGAGAAGAGGGTCTTAGCCCTCCAAGACAAGCCGCCCTTCCTCACATACCTGCACTCGTGCTTCCAGACAGTGGTGAGTGAACAGACCCTTGGGTTTACTATATAAGGACTCTGTAGAACAGGTCAGCTCTATTAGCCCAAACATTTGGTATCAGAATACTGTATTCACTTTCCTGTCATGGACACAGGATGTTTGAACATTCAGAACATAGAATATACAGTTTTTACATAGTCATTACTATGGCAATGGTCCTAATTCTTCATCACTCTGAAACTCTTGGATAGCTATTGTGGGTAATCCTAGATCTCTAACAACATGGCACAAACACAGTGTACAACATTTCTTCATCAGTTAAAGGAGCACTGTCCAACTTTTCTGATGGGGAATTGTAAAAAGTAAAATATGTTTATCTCTCTGTCTTTACATTCCTCGTCAACAGGATCGGCTGTACTTTGTTATGGAATATGTAAATGGTGGAGATTTGATGTACCATATACAACAAGTGGGCAAATTTAAGGAACCTCAGGCAGTGTAAGTGATGAATTTTCATGTTTTGATTCTGTTTTAGGAGTGGTTTTGTGGCCTTTTTCACATCTTTACAGTGCCCTGATGGTTTGCTTGTTATTTCAGGTTCTATGCAGCAGAGATTGCTGTTGGTCTCTTTTTTCTTCACAGTAAAGGGATCATCTACAGGTGAAGATTTTTGAGTATTCCTATCTGCATTTTTATTATCATAATGTGAAATAATATGATAATTTTTTTTTTATTTACTTAAGGCTTATAGATCAATTGACGCAATAATGTTTATTGCATTTATCTTGAGTATACATTTAATTTATAATAAGTTATATATTTTAATTGTCGAACATTGATGAAGTGGCACTAAACAAGGGTAAGAGGAATGTATAAATATTGCATCATTTATCAAATTGAAAAAAACATAGTTCTGAAATGAGAAGAAAATATTGTTTTTGTTTTATGTGGTCTAAACATACAGAAGAGCTCTAGCAGGTGTACCACAATATGACTGTTGGCATCCTGTTGAAAGAGTTGTGGTTTTAACATTACCCAAGCTAAATTTAAATCTGTATTTGTGTCTTCAGGGATCTCAAGTTAGACAATGTGATGCTCGACTCCGAGGGGCACATCAAGATTGCAGACTTTGGCATGTGCAAAGAGAACATGATGGACGGAGTGACCACACGCACCTTCTGTGGCACCCCCGACTACATTGCCCCAGAGGTACGTGCTCTTTTCTAATGTTCAGAGTTTACATGTTCTGGTGCCAGGATTGGGCTTTTCGCTGTCATGTCTGGGTTCTGTCACCCTTGTCCTGCTCAAAATACAGGTCAGTGCCCCAGGACCAAAAATAAATAAATAAAAAGCAGGGGTGATATAAGTCTTTAGACAGACATATCTAAACTTAACCAAGCACAATATAGGCCTCCTGCCTTATTCCCTGAGGCACAGTCAGATTCAATGTTTTCCTTTTAGACACATTGAGCAAGTGGTAAACTAACTGCATAAAATATACATTAAATGTGGATGGAAAAAAGCAGACGAGTAAAGCAATGTTTTATGCATAGATGCTAAAAGTGTTTGAGCTCTTCTGTACACAATTTCACTCATTAGACTCGTTAGCTTAGTGCAATGTTTCAGGTTTGAAGTGCTCATATTGGTAGAAAATGTTGAGACATATCAATCCGGCAATAATTGTCAGTTTGAAGGTTCTGATCTGAGAAGCTAAAATTTATACTGCTCTGAGCTATAGTTCTTAGATAAGTACTAACTTAAGCTCTGCCTGCTCTAAAAAGAAAGAAAAAACTGTGTCCCAGTATTTACCTTTGGCCCTTTTTTTACCATGGGTTTTACCTAGAAGAATGAGGAATTACACAATCTCTTGTATTTAGTTTTATTTTCTGAACTGTTTTAAACATAAAAATAGAATTGCTGATTGATTTATCAATCACTTATCATGCTGTGATCACCATGAATTCACACTAATGTAGCTGCTGCCAATGTCTCAGCAGGGGCTTATGGGAGGACATAGTTTCCGCAGTGATGAGGCGTTGAGCTTTACACATTTATGACTGTCCTCTAGGTCAGGAAAGCTTAGCTAGTCCTGGTCAGTAAAGACACATGATGCCCTTGGAAAATATGACTTAATATGACCTAAATTTTCAGTCTTTCTTAAATGTGATCCACAACTTGCCTGTCTCTGTGGGGATGTTATTTCTTTCCCTGGAATGTTCCACAGTAGGGCTTTAAACATATCTCCCTAGCATTTATTCAATTACTGGTGTTTTATAACTCAAAAATATTTCTCTATAGACCTGACCATTAATCTGTCTCCATTGCTATTACCAAGTTTATTTCCATACTATGGAGTAATGAAGGCAAAACAGTAATATCTCCATGGAGACAAGCAGGTGGTGGACCCTATTCCAGAAAAGTCACATAGTGCACCCACAGAAAGAGTTAGCAAACTTTATATATAAATGTAAGATAGTCAAAGTGAAACACAGATGACAACGCTGCAACTTCATCTTGTCAGATTTTAGGACCTATTTGGAGTATTTTGGAGGACATGATTTTTGTTGTAGTTCTCAAGTTGTTTTTTTTTTTTTTCACAAAGTTATTTCACCACTAGGAATAGCAGCCCTTCGTGATCACAGTGTTGCTACTTTGGTACATGCTTTGATGATGTGAGAGCAGGTGAGAAAGAGAAACTGAGAGACACAGACACGTACACTGCAGCCCCAAACAGGTCTGATAAATGAACCAAGCTTTCTGTGCTAATGGAAGTTTGTTTTTAGTCTGCCCAGTATTGAAGGGCATTTGTTTTAAACCATTGTACTATAAGATTAGAAGTAGAAGTTAGCCTCTTTGGAGTTTTATAGCTTTAAAAATGTCTTAAAAATATACAGTGCTAATTGTTAGAATTAGCTTTTTACCCCCCCACAGGCTGTTATCAGTAATCCAGAATAATAACTGCAAGAATGTGGAGATGCTTTACAATGCAAAATGTAAATGAAAAATCATACAGAGAAGTAAATATCAAAGTAAGTTATTTGAGAAGCATAAAGATTCTCAAGATTTCTGGAGTGCGCAGGATATTGTTTGAAATAGTGATCTTTGAAACACTAAGCCGCTGTTGGAAATGACAGCTAAGACATTAAATTATCCTTATTTGTTTGGACATTTTCTTGAATAAGATGCACTATTGTCCTTTTAAATAACTCCTTGACTTCATGTAAAGGTGCAGCTTATTCTATAGTTCCAGATTCATGACTGATATGAAGTGCTTAAACCAACCACAGCAGTGAATAATAGACCTGTCATGATCATTACTATATCAACTTAACGTTCAATATATGAGAGCTGGAACTATATATTTTGTGTTTCTTTGCAATAGTAGAGAGATTTTAGCCATTTTTATGTAAGACAATAAGATTTGAGCCATAGAAGGTTGAATCAATAACTTGACTGTGAGTAATTGGTTCATTCTGCTATTTACTTATTACTCTTCGTGCCTTGAGCAGAGTTGTTTATTTTTCTCACTGATTATGTGCAGTTTGAAGCCTAAATTACATAACCAAATACCTCAATGTATTCTTTTGATTTTAGAAAAGTAACTATATTCTAAATACCACCAAATTAACTCAAAATGTATATTCAGAATACGTATTCTCTGTACAATTATTCAGTTATTTCCCAACACTGCTAGTGAATAGTGGAAACTCCTTCAAAACAGCCCACAGCAACATGCCCTTGTTCACACTGGTTCTGCAGGGATTGTGGGACATCACTGTGAAACCTGCTACAGTTTTGGTAAATATTCTGCTATGCACTATACCGGCATGTTTATTTTATAGCTTTGTCTATGAACAGCGGTCGGCACATGTGTACATTGTATGGGAAAGGAGTGCAGCCTGGAATAGCTAACAGTCTGATCCAGAACTGTCATGTAATATTAGGCAAAGTGGAAGAGAAATGTCTGCTGTAATGCCCTTGCCCACAAATCCATAAGGCAACACTCAAGCATTAGCCACTAGCACAGGTACACAAATAGGTTTTTCTTTTGAGTTGCCTAAGCACAAGACCTGTCATAATAATTACTGACAGATGCAACAATATTTTTTGCTGTCAGTTTATCATGTGTACATTGTCTTTGCACTGCTGGGAAATTTCAGGTTCATTTTTGGCTATATAAGATTTGAGCTAAGTACTAAAGTCTTTCATTCTGCTGTTTCTTTGTTTTATTAACAATATTGTAGATTGTCTAGAATAGTTGTGATTTTAATCTTAAATTAGATTCAAATTTATTGTTTAAAGTCTATCATTCTTTCAGCAATATATCACGCTTCAAAAATTGTTATCATGACAGGCCTACGAACCACTTATAAAACCATATTCATTTTTTTAGGCAAATATGTGAACAGTGCACACAGTGTTTTGGTTGAGTGATTCAGTGGAGCCTCTCTGGCCAGAGGCTTTCCCACAGTAAAGTCCAAATAAAAGCATGCAAGAGCAGGGAACGTGTATACAAAATAGGCAGAAGGAGGAGTTGAGAAAAAGAGAAAAAAATTAATGAAAACAAACAAACAACAATTATTTTAAATCATGTCAAACAAAATAAGACAAAAAAAAGAAAGAATTTAAGTAAGTATGTAGAAAATCTATTCTATCAAATCTATTACAGTAATATACAGTAAAAAAGAGGGAACTACAGAGAACTACATGGCAAAATAACTGTTATTTAGGATTTTTAAATCTTAATTTCTACTTCTGTTCTGACCTTAGTAATTAACACTAAGTTCTTGTCAAGACATTTAAAAAGGAAAAAATTGCATTTCTACAACTCGTATATAAATATATGAAAAGACTTTGAAGCACAATTTAGTTTAAAATTCATATAAATTGCAAAAATCTAAGCTATATTTGGTACTTTGGTTTAAAGACTTGAAATGACTTGAAGCTCAAAGCAGATGACTTGGACTTGACTTAGACTTATGGGCCAGTGACTCAAGACTCAGTTTGGACTTGCCCGTCTTTGACTTGGGACTTGACTCGGACTTGAGGTCAAAGACTTGCGACTTACTTGAGACTTGTAAAACAAGGACTTAGGCAAGGCAAGGCAAAGCAAGTTTATTTGTATAGCACAATTCATACACAAAGTAATTCAAAGTGCTTTACAGAATAAGAAATGCATTAAAATCATAATAAAAACAAATCAAAACATAAATAATCATGAAGATTAAAATTAAAAAAGAGAGACATAAATTGGAGAGAAGAGTGCGGAATGAAAACCTTTCAGTTATTTGCACAGTTAAACAGAAATGTTTTGAGCCTGGATTTAAACAGCGTCACAGAAGAGTCTGTCTCACATGTTCAGGAAGACTGTTCCAGGTTTTAGCTGCATGAACCTGAAACGCTGACTCCCCTTGTTTAGTTCTGACTCTGGGCACCAGCAGGAGGCCGGTCCCTGAGCTCCTCAGAGTGCGAGATGGTTCATATGACACTAACATGTCACAGATGTACTTTGGTGCTCGGCCATGGAGAGACTTGTACACAAGCAGAGCTGCTTTAAAGTCTATTCTCTGAGGCACAGGAAGCCAGTGCAGAGACCTGAGCACAGGACTTATGTGCTCGTACTTCCTAGTTCGAGTAAGGACCCGAGCTGCAGCGTTCTGGATGTTCTGCAGCGTCTCACAGCTCGTTTGGAGAGACCAGTGAGCAGACCATTACAGTAGTCTAATCTACTGGAGACAAACGCATGGATAAGTTTCTCCAAGTCTGATTTAGACAGTAAACCTTAGATTTTTGCTATGTTTTTTAGATGGTAAAAGGCTGCAGATGTTATTGATTTTATGTGACTGTTAAAGTTCAAGTCTGAGTCCATTATTACCCCTAGATTTCTTGCCTGATTTGAAGGTTTTAGAGAGAGAGACTGGAGGTGACTGCTGACACTGTCCCTTTGTTTCTGTGGACCAAACACTATGACTTCAGTCTTGTCAGAGTTTAGCTGGAGAAAGTTGTTTTGCATCCACACACTGATCTGTTGGATGCAGTGACCAAGTGACTCCACTGGTCCATAGTCTCCTGCTGCCAGAGAGACGTAGATCTGAGTGTCATCTGCATAAGGACTTAGTAGTTACTGCTGTAGTAGAAACCTATTAAAAGACAAAATAAACTTCAGACTTACATTGTACGTAGGATGACGTTGAATGTACAAAAACAAGTCAGCTCCCAACATGTAGAATGTGAGAGGGGTAGGGGTTTCCAAGTTTACACTTCATCTTACTCCTTTTTGAGCAAAACTGTACTACTGAACTCCAGGCTCGGGTCAGTATGCCTATTCCAGTTCCGTGTAGTGGAGCCGAGAGAGCACTTTTATCATCTCAGCATAAACATTAAAACACTGCATCATACACACGTCACTGCTAACATGGGAGTGAAGGTCAGTGTGCCCTAAACCCATCATGCCCTATAAGGTAAACGCACAAGACAACAGTGGGCAAGGGCTGCTTCATCATTGTCACTGCAATGTATTCGAATGAAACTGAGCTAAACAGGTGATGAGATGTCCAAGGTCATAATATAAAAAGTCTTTATTATCCCATGGCAAATAGGTTAGTTATTCTCTGTGCTGTATTTCACATCTGTATCTCCAAATGTTGGTATTTCTCAAAGTTCTCAAAGTAGTCCAGTAGTTTGTTTCAGTATCATGAACTTGCCATAGCCAGAGGTTCCAAATTTAAACCCATAACTTCATAAGTGAAATGAAGGGAAATGACCAAAGAAAAAAAAGAAAACTCACCTACATCTCTTCTCCGTCTAAAATAATTAAATATCAAAATTAAATGTCACACAATAAATTTGGTCCAAAGTAAAAGGTATACAGTAGTATGAACTTTTTCTTCATGTCGTCTTGATAATAAAGACTGTCACCTCTTCCTTTAGTTCAGCAGTGGCAGTGTCCTGAAGTCCCCTCCGCTTTTCCTTCTGCATCTGTCCCCACTGTCCTTCTCTATCTCTTTTCCTCTCTGGCGTCTTTTTCCTGACCCGACTTGACGTAGGGCCACAGATCTTTTTGCTACACTGACCCGATGTGTCCACACACTTTCACTGTTTAAGATCCCTGCTGCACAAAGGTCTGCATGAGAGAAGGAAGGAATTGCTCAGTGACACAGCACAGGATTTAAGTAATGATGTCTCTCTTCACCAGTGACCCGTAGCATGGTGGACAGTCAGTGGCTTACGTGACCATGACATAGCTACATACTGGTCAAAATAACAACATTGGGAGTAGAGCTCAGCCAATATGGGTTTTTTCATGGACACCAGCGAAAAACAGTTTTTAGAACACTGATTTTCATTATTTTTCCCAAGTGATGTAATTGTGTATGTAAAGTATGTAAATTTAAAGTTTGCTACAAACTTCACCCAAGCTCTTTTTGACCACAAACCTAAAAGAGAGCAATCATGTTTCGTGCGGTTATCTCTTCGTATTCAAGTGTTTATATAATCCTTGTGTGTTTTATAGGCAGCAGATTGACCAAAACAAAATATCAACCTATGCTAGAGATTTAAGACCAATAGTTGATATATTCAAAAGTTCAAATATTTGTCTACCTCAAATTGGAAGTAGTTGATCTTAGTCTAAATACATGTTACTATTTGTAGCGTATGTAGTAAAGCATGCTCTTATGTGTTACTGAATACCCTTACATGCATGCACCCTTACATGCGTCATGCGTTATCTGTGGACTCACTAATGCACCTATAGCTCTAAGCACTTTGGTCACATGGTCCACCAGTGGCTACATGTCATCAATATTAGAACTTTCAAACAGAAAACATTTTGATAAACCATGAAGTAATTGCTTTTTGCTTTTTGTATTGCGCTTTACAATTAATAATTTTACAAGTCTAAATCGTGTTAGAAATGTCAACTGATAAAAATATTCTGTCAATTTAATTGTTGTTAACATCACAGATATTTTCAGGTATAATAAATTTGAACACTTCTGACTTTGTTTTGTGATTTTCATACAAAAGTGGGCTGTCAGTTAGCACTGAGGGCATATCCCTCCCTTTCCTTATGCATATTGCAGTATTTCAATGCTGACAGCTTAGATTCTATGTGAACACAAATCCACGGCATGTCTCAATGTGCAGCTCTCAGGTTCATCTAAAGGTCAACATGAACACAGCCCAAGACCCTGCTCTTGGATCCCACCCAAAGGTGCTTCTCCTCGTGGTGCGTCTGACCAGCAAGCTCATTAAAACAGAAGCAGAGGGCTTTTCTCACACCAGCTACTCACTAAAGATGTGTGAGGATTAAAGCCTAGCCCCCTGTCTTCTTTTATGGTAAAGCGTGTGGACGTCAAGTTTTCAAAACCATTTATTTGATCTGTCATTTAAACACTACTTGCTTGGTGACAGCCTCATTCTTATTCATGTGATCTTTTGGACTTCAGACACATTTCTGTCAAAAGCATTACGAGCATGTTAAATCAGATTGCTTCATGCTGCAAGTGAAAGACTAAACAAACGTGCCCTTCATCAAGATCACCCCTTAGCATTACAATTAGATCCGTTGCTTGCTACAGTTTACAGTAGCTATCCATAGGCACGCTGTCAGCGTGGTCCATCACTTTGTTGTGATGACATTTACTGTGAAGAACCATAAAGGGGCAGGTATAAATCAGCACAGCAGTTTTTGAAAGGAGGTCTGTGGACTTTTCATTCATTAAGGTGTTTTATTGCAATCTATAATGTCCTTGTTTTGCACTAAACTGGTCCTGGTTTGGGCCATATAGAGACAATTCTTATCATTTTGATTTCTACTCCTGCCACACCTGGAGCCAGCGATATTGGCTGGATGTTCTGATCAGTCAAGTGCAAACAGACTGAAGATATGGGAACGAATATCTGTTATTTTGAGAGAAGCAGAAGAAGAAAACACACACAAAGACCATGTACTGTAGTTCAGGGACAAATGTTCAGGGATTTTGTACCATTACCTAACTCCTAGTGTTAGCGGTGAGTAATTGGTTAGTTTAGTAGAATTGTGGCTTATTCTAGGATTTATAGCACACTGCAAACAGAAATTAATCTTGAACTGGTTTAAATCATGCCTGCCACAGAGGTCAACAAGTCCTGGAGAATGGTGATTAATAATATTTCTGATACCGGCCCATAGTGTCACATGTTATCTGCACTGTTACGTAACAGCGCATTTACATGGTGACATTTAGTATGTTTGTATGCATGTGAGTGAGGGCAAACACGTGGACATACAGCGTGTCCCGCCCCCTCTACCCTGGACCCTCAGGACAGCTTCATAACAAACTGTCCCAAGAATACGGGGTGTGTTTGTGTTGGCTCCCAGGGGCATTGTGGAGGTCAGGTGCAAGCCATTAAAAACCTGTCCCTATAGGTTCTGCCGCATACTGTAGCTCCATGTTTGGGGCAGGCTTTGAAGATGTGCACGTGTGTGTATGTGGCCTTCACTGTGTACTTATCTCCTGTGCAGTACAGTTGGACTGGGAGAAAGCGCCAACCTTGTTCAATGTCAGAGCAGCCCAAAGGAAAACTGAGAAAATGTCAAATTCATAAGACCAAGAAAAATAGCTCTGCCATGTCTTTCTCAGATAAGCAGTGTACATTGTAGTTCTGTATCAACATGAATTATTATATCTAGTCTTCAGAAAGGTTTTGCAAAGTTCTACTGTTCATAGTATTCTACTACAAGCAGGCCAAGGTTTATAACATAATTTATAAGCAAGGTCAATAAGTGATGAATTATATTGTGGTGCATTCATTGTAATTAATACATCTACATTTTTAGAAATTTGAATCAATGAATAATTCCTTATTCAAGTCTTGGTAAGTTCAGATGCAGTGGTTATACTGCACTCCAGTGTAAGGAAGTGTAATCATAAAACGGGATTATGCTAAGTTATAATGATGTCCAGCTGTCAGCCGCTGTTGTTGTTGTTTTGTGAAAATAAGAAAGTACCACATCTTGTTAGCAGCAATGTAATTTATATTGACATTTCTCAGTGCTTTGTAACCTCTCTGCCCACACACCCAATGTTGTCTGCTACAAACGTCTCTCTCTCTCTCTCTCTCTCTTTGTTGAGTTAGACCAAGTTGCAGCTACAATTACATATATTCAAATGTGAAATAGAAATGTAAACTTTATTTAAACTTAATGATTTCTCTGCAACATCTATTGTTTTAGCTCTAACAGTAATGTTTCTGTTTCTCAGATCATTGCATACCAGCCTTATGGACAGTCAGTGGACTGGTGGGCATATGGAGTACTGCTCTATGAAATGCTGGCCGGACAGGTGAGGACACACCTTTAAAAAAAATCTCTCTTTTTTTGAGCAACATTTTGCATAAACTGTTCACACCACCATTTAGCAATATGAGAAATGCTGAGACTTTCACAGAGATTCTAATGTCTGTATACATTTAGGTGATTAACTTAAGTTAAAGTAGATATTGTTTCTATTAGACGTATACTCTCTATGTGAACTCTAAGGCATGACATCGGCAGAATTTTCAGGCCAGGGAGGTCAGTGGAGTGGAAATGACAAATAATTCATTTTTTGAACTGTCATAAGAACCACTTTATTTTAACTGATGATAGCCACCAGAGAGAATACACTAGCTGGGTCATCCACTCCATTAGTTCTTTGTCCATTCCCCAAGTGCCTATAATGAGAGCCTGATTTGCTTTGGCTTTTGGACTGTGTTCATCCACAAACCCTTTATCAGAGTGTGAACAACAACTAACAGCCCTCCTCTACTCACAGCCGCCATTTGATGGAGAAGATGAAGACGACCTGTTCCAGTCCATTATGGAGTCTACTGTGTCCTATCCCAAGGCTCTGTCCAAAGAAGCAGTGTCTATTTGTAAAGGGGTGAGTGCCTCTGTAGCAATTAAAAAGTAGTTCCACATTCCACTCCATAGTCCAGCATTTTCAAAAGTGACGAAAAAGGTGATTTCCTGCTTTACAAAATGGCATCATGTATATTATTATGTTGGTTGGAAACAACTGCCATTTAATTTATTCTGAATTCATGTATATTGTATACTGTTTTTTAGCTTTGGCATATTACCGTAATTACTTTTTGGTTTCTGCAGACCAAAAACTAATGTGCATCTTGTACTATGTAGTATTACATAATATTTGTACTATTTGAAAAGTTTCCTGTGTTGATGTTGTTAGTCCCAGGGGTCCTCCTCCTGTGTCTCTTGTGGCAGAACAGATCTCCAGAGACACCTCTTTGTACAGTACAGTGGGTCAGAACAAGTGACTCTAAGCCTGAACTTATTATTATTATTTTATTTATTTACTAATGCAGCTTTTTCGGAACAATATAAGCTGACTTATAAATTCATAAACTATTCAATATATAAACCTAGCACTCTGTTAAGTTATTCATTATCTTACAGTAAGTATGTGTGCCCTCATTTATATCTGTGTCCTTGAATGGCACAACAGCTGCACTCCCCCTTAATGGATACGTATGTGGCTCTTGCCGAAGGCTCAGAGAGTGACTAGATAAAGTAAAGGCAAGTGATGATGCTAAAGGAAGATAAAGGGCACTGCTGAGTGAAAGGAGTAAGAAAAACTGCTTAGAGGAGCCAGAGCAGGCACAGTCAATCATAGAGGGACAGACTGGCAAATGTACAAGCAACTACATATAGTATGTTTGCAAAATACAAGCAAATTTGTTTTTACAGTAGATTTGATCTTGTTCATTTTCAGTGAATGCAGCTGGTCCCACTACTGTAATGAGGAAACCTGTATAGATTTTAAGTAGGGCACAGATGTATAGTGGGTACACATTTGTCTAAATAATGAGGTGTTTCCTAATTGTCTTCTTTGCTTGGTATTTATTATGATTGGAGAAGCTGTATTATGTGAACAATGTTTAGTAAAAGTTCAGAAAAAAATATAAGCATTATGTTGCCAGAGATTCAGGACAGAAAGCTGCTCTAAGGAAGGCTGAAGTGGTAGGACTACAGATTTTGAGGGACTTTTGGAGGTGTGATTTTGAGGTGACAGTGTTGGCAGAAGGATGCTCTCTCACCATCAGAGCCAGAGAGGCACAAGGCTGTAAATGACTCTGTCATCAGCTGTTCACCAGCTGGATCAGCTCCTCTGCTGCACATGTACTTGCTTTATGACACTGGTGGAAAGACATAAAAAGATGGATTCTCAATCTTAAATTTTACATCCTGAATTTGGCTTACACCCAAATCCAATATATTTAATACAGTACAGTAATACGGTTTTATAATATGAATCCATTCTTCTAGCAAACATCATCCTCTGTTCTATCTGGGGTCAGGTTGCAGGGGACAGTCTAAGCAGTGATCTCTTTTTTTTATTGTAAAAACCAAAACCATTTTCCAAACACAGTTCTAAAGCACTTGTCCCAAAGGATGGCCAAAAGCCAAATAATGTCTGTTCATTTGCATTCGACCATCACTGATAATCAGGCTGATCTCCACAGTGAGTCACAGACCAAGGATTGAAATTATTGTCAATTTTATAATTTTATTCTGAAATGACAAAATTGCGTCTGTGAAGGTATGTTGCTAAAGGGGGATTTAAACCAGATTAATTTGAAAAATAATTAACTAGGGTCAAACTTGGTTCTGTTGCAGCTGATGACCAAGCACCCATCTAAGCGCCTGGGCTGTGGTCAGGAGGGGGAGCGGGATATTCGGGAGCACGCCTTCTTCCGGCGCATCGACTGGGAGCGCCTTCAGAACCGAGAGATCCAGCCTCCATTTAAACCCAAAGTGGTGAGTAACATGTGTGCACACCTTCTCATGCACAAAGCACAAAAGATTCCTCACAGAGATCCCACTTCTCAGCTGTAGAGGTAATTTGTGTTTTATGGGAGTCACTATGATCATTTTAATGAAAGTAGAAAAGTCACCATGAGAACACTATTAACACAAACTATGTATATAAACTAAGCAGATGCTTGTCCAGAGTTGGAAAAAATTGGAAAACTTAACTAGGGTAACTGCCGATTCACATTATTGATGTAGTAGTAACAACACTAGTTTAAAGTTTATTACGCAAAATTGAGTCTTGTGAGCTTTAAGTCATGTTCGATTGTTGTTACCTTCTCAAAAACATAACTGGAGTTATGAGCATTTCCTGTTTTACCACATGACATCACAAGGTGGACATGTATGAATGAAACAAAACACATCTCCAGGTATGTTTCATGAGAAAAACATCATCATAAGATCAGAAAACAGTGTAATGTGGCCCTTTAATAATGGCTGATGTTGGTCTGTATGGGAATCATGTGGGTAAAGGAACAGGTAGGTACATGGTAAATATTTTCTGAGAAGTTGGCACTGTGGAAAAATATTGTTTTAGAAAGTCAGAGGGTTTTTAGGCTACAAAGTGCTGTGTAAGTAAAAATAAACAAAAACAAAAAAATCATTATAATTTGAAGATGTGGCTTTTTTCCAAAAATAACTTATTCACATCCTGTTTCCAAGGAGATTTTGCAGTGGGTTTAGTTGCTGACTAAAACACTCAATAATAAATAAACATATTGCAGATGTAACAAAAAGATATAATAACTATTTGCTTGGAGCATATTTCAGACACAGGATTATCTATATTATTATATATATTAGAGCTTGTGCAGCATTAAAAAAAGTTAGTTTAAATCCACCATCTGTTACAATTCTTTATACTTTTTCCACATCTTTCACAGCACTGTCAGAGTTTGCTGATGTAATTTGACTGTATTTCAATGCAACTCTTCACTAAGTAGCATTGTCTGCATGTGCCAGTGATGTGTTCAAGGGACATTTGACATTCAGGCTTTTCTTTGATTGCAAACAGTTGCAGTAGAAAATATATTTACTGCTTATGGAGAATAATAATTGCTGTAAGTGTTGACAGAACAAATAGATCGACATAAGGGGCAGATGTAGGTCGGTCAGATGTCAAGCTCACAGCAGCAGAGCCATAACACAGCTGCTACCCACTGGCTATGTATGTGATCTGCACTATATAAGGTCTCCATGCACTGTCTGTCCATCTATAATTAATACAAGATTGATTTATTATGGATGTCTTTATAGCAGAGATTTAGCTGCAAGGCATTTTATAGTCCTCCGGGTGTATACATCTTCTGCCTATGCTTTGTGCACATTAACATGCATTAAGGAATATTCTTGTATACAAAAGTGAGCTTGGAAAAGTTAAAGGAAGATTGGAACCTGTGCATGTGTGTGGCTGATTCCATTCATCACATTTAACCATTACATTTAATTCATTATACTAATTTCACTTTGTTTTGACCTTCAAGGGCTGCACTTCCTCTAAACAGGTGAATTACTGCAGTCATGTGTGATTGCAACTACAAGCAACCTGTAGTGAGCTTAAAAAGGCTGAACTTGTATGGAAGACATGATGGGTATTGCATGTACTGCCACAGCTGCACAGTCTGTTGATGCGTAGGAGGCAATCGATGCAAAAGTTTGATGCTAAAGTTTGAGTGGATGCACGCTGAGAGTTTGTTAGCATGGCCATGTTCAGAGAAAGACAGGACGGAGGCACAGGGAGGAACAGAATCAGTACCATTTATCTGGCATTTTCAAAAAATCACTAGACAATTTGGAGAAAATTAGCTTTCGAGTTTCTATAAAACAGAAATAAGTATTTTTAGGGTTGTGTCAGGCATATTTTAGCTTTGGGCTGGGGGCTATTTTGCAATCAGGACAAAGGCTGCAACATAAAGACAAGTGATTCTGAGAGAAAACAGACAAAACAACAAACAAAGGTGAACTGTTAACCCCATTAATAATAACTACATTAACATTGATATTATCTTAAAGGTGCACTGTGCAATTTCTCTGGTGGAAGGTCCGCTAAGACTTGTCTCCATGGAGATATTATTACTCTGCCTGGAATGTTCCATGGTATGACATTAAAGGGACAGTCCAAAATTTTGGACATAGGACCTCATTTCCTAGTTAGCCAGAGTGTTGGAGACGTGTGGAGACACTTTTAAAAATATTTCATCCAGTCCTTGTATTTGCAGAGGTCGCTGGTGCTAGGCTAGTGCATGTCAATGGCCATAGTTATCCTGCCACTAAAAACAGTCTTACCCACTTCACAAAACACCCGAAGCAAATCTGTAATTATGTCAGACTATTGATGTGAATGTCTGTGTCAATAAAATAATGTTTAAAATAAAACTAACCTTGCATTGCATGAATCGTCGCATGTTGAGGGACTATTTTCTCTGCAGCAGCGGAATTTTACTTTGTCGGTAAGATAGGTGCTAGGTGATATCAAACCGCCACTGCCAAGCTTTCTATGAGGAAGTACAACTCACTGCTGCTGCACACACATAAATCCTCCAAATACAAGGTTGGTTTTAGTTCTTAAATTAATCTATCACCACAGACATTTACACCGACAGTCTGGTGTAATAACAGATTTGCCTCGGGTGTTTTATGGAGTGGGTAAGACTGTTTTTAGTGGCAGACTAACTATGGCCATTGACATGCACTAGCCTAGCACCAGTGACCTCTGCAAATACAAGGACTGGATGGAGTATTTTAAAAAAGTGTCTCCACACATCTCCAACACTCTGGCTCACCAGGAAATGAAGTCCTATGTCCAAAATTCCGCACTGTCCCTTTAAACATATACATCAAGTATTTATTCATTACGGGTGTTTCTTTTGCTCAAAAATAGAATAATTTCTTTTGGGAATAGGGGCAACTCTCCACAGATCTGAGCTGTAATGTAGCGTAATGCTATAATAATATGCTTGTCTCTGTTTCCATGGAGACAAGCAGCTGGCTGACCCTCCACTAAAAATGTTACACAGTTTAAATTGTCCAATATTATTTGTCAAACTAGTCAGGCATTGGCTCTACACCATCTACTTGCTTGGACAAATATTTCGTACCCTAGAGTACACTGATTTAAATAAAAAAAATAGTAAAACATTTTAAGACTAGACCTTGAGCAGTTCAGCCAAGATTGTACTTACTGTTTTCAGAAAAATAGAGGATTATATCTTATACTTCTTATACTTCTTCTTATACTTATAAGTAATAGTAGTAGTGATTGAAGGTAGAAAACATGTAGGGATGGTGATAAGGATGGTGCTTGCTTTTATATTCATGTGAGTGCTGTGGTGCTCAGAGTGGGGTCTGTTGGTCTATTAGGTGCAAACAGCAGTCATTACCCACCCCTCCCTCGCCCTGCTCCGCATCTAACCCTCTAATCTACTCCACCTCCTCCTCTTTCTCTCTTCTCTCCATCTTTCACCCGCTCAATCTCACTTCACCCTCCCATGACAGCAACCGAATTACAATCAATATCACCTCTGACTGAGCCTCTCTAGTGCGTGCGAGAATCTATATTTTACACTGAATCTATATTATGCACGCAGGTAACAACTATAATTAAATGTTGTAGATGCTATTAGGAAGCAAGGGTACTTTTCATGAGGACATAACGCGGTCAGTGGACACTTGTGGATGACTGACCATTTTTGTGGCTGAGGGGCACAGGGCGTTAGCGAGGAAAGTAGGTCAAAGAGGAAAGCTGCTGATGTGCAGTGATGGGAGCATTGGAATGAGGAGAGAGAGCAGCTCAAAAATACATCTAGTGGGAAGTCTGAGTCAGTTCTGTCAAGTTGGGATGGGTTCCAAGGATATCCCGCACACACATGCACACACATACACAGGGACTTCATATGGATGAATATTGATGAGTTGTGAGTGCAGCTGTAAGAGAAAAGCTGACATACATAACTTGAGTTAGCAGATCTGTCTCTCCTCTTCTCTTGGCCTTCTTAGGGTGACTACATTCATTAGTGTAAGTCAAAGATTTCAGGTGTTCAAATTCCAACTGCAGTGATTGGCTTTGGCAGTTTTTTTTTTTTTTCCTGGGAATAAACTTGATAATTACTTTTTCTCATTATACATGCACAAGTTCAAACATACATACACCCACACGCACTCAGAAAAGTTTCCAGTCATGGTCTGATTTTACAATCTTACAACATAAGGCAAAGCTATGTGCTGTTTTTTGTTTGTTTGTTTGTTTGTTTTTTTCATATTTTTTGTTTGTTTGTTTGTTTGTTTTTTTCATATTTTTTGTTTGTTTGTTTGTTTTGTGGTATAGTGTCATTTGTGAAGAGCATTATTTGAATTTGTTGTTAACAAATACATTTGTCTATTTTTATTATTTAGTCCAGAAACATATGTTATAAATTAAAGTTACCTTTACAGATACAAATACTGTGGACAGTTCCAAACAGACAAATAACAACAAATAAACAAGCATACATGAAGCTAAACATCACTGTCATTGTCTGTTTATCACTTGAGAAATCAAACCAACCCACTTATCGCATCATCTAGTTCTGTCAGGGGAAGCCCTATAATTAATAATGTGAATATTGGCTAAGTGTTTCGAGGTGATGGATTCTCTAATTATTATGTATGGATGTGCAGTCAAATTGTTATTAAATACATGTCAGCTTTATGAATACTCTGTTAGAGCCTAGACAATAGTTAAACATCAGTGATTATAAACAGAAGTTTAGTACAAGGACAAAGTGTGTTTGGGGCCACTGGCTTTATAGAGGAGGAGAGGACGATGGGGCATCCATTTATCATGCTAAGTGGCTGGGTGTTCTTTTAATATGCCCGTGTGCAGAGGCGTGCGCAGCAGCATGTGTGCCAGGAGAGCAAAGGAGGAGATTAAAGATGAGGAAAGTAGGTCAAACACCCATGTAGGACACTATGTCATCGTGTAGGGACTGGAGCAGCTGATGGTTTTGGTCTCAGCCCACATGGTTTGGCTGGATTACAAAATTAAACATGCTTAACCAGCTTTTTTTAAATTCTAAAAATAAATGAAAGTTCCTGCCTGTAGTTTGGGCACTGCACATGCTGTACTGAACTGGCTAAAGTACTTTTAAGTTGTATGAGGAGGCAATGATGTTATGGAACCTTTGTGGCTAAAATACTGCTTTAACTACATGTTAATTACAACATTACAACAACTTCCTGGTCATGTGGAACGCTTAACTTGTGTGTCTTTGGATTCATGCTCAATATGAAGGCACAGCAGCTGGACCTTAACTGCTACATTACAAACAAAAATATTGAACCGATAATTGTAATACTTTACTTTACTTTACTTTTAATACATTTTTCCCCTGTAGTATTATATTGCCAGAGTGTGTGCAGAGGTCAGTGTGAGCATTGCTTGCTTGACTGGTCAGTGACAGATGGGAGTAGACAAGGAGACAGGCACATCAGTGGAGGGACGCTGGCTATTACCCGTCAGGTGTCTTCTGGTGCTGCGGTAAAGTGAGGACGGAGCTTCTGTGATAGAAAACAAAGCACACACTAAAGCCTCATTGTTCACCTGTCTGTGAGATGCGCGCTCTTCTTTCTACAGGGGCTGACAGGTTTGCACTGGCCCCGAGCGAACATCACCTGCTTGCGACAGAAGTCAGCTTTAGAAATCAAACCACAATGTCTCTGTGTTCACTTGTGTTAAATCACCTGGCAGGTTTTGTCCAGTCTCAACAACAGCCCAATTTACAGTAGATTTGTCTGCCTTAATTCTATACAGTGTAACAAATAAGACTGGACAAGCTTATAGACAGTGGGTCAGACACTGGCTCGTCCAAGCTATAATCAAAACATGTTCGAGATGTAGGGCACTGAGTCACAAGTCTCCAAGACGGGTTACAGCCCACCGGCTTTGACGCTGCCCAAATGCCAACAGATGAAGAAGAACTTAACAGGCAGCAAAGGGCATGAAGAGCTCTTCTGTAGATGTTTGATGAAAATTGTGTTTGAAACTGGCCTGTTCATTAGTCAAGAGGCATCTTTAACATCATTGACCTTGTGTGATGGTAGCATTTTGAGATTATGTGATGCATCTACCCAAATGCTAATCTTTGTTTTTGGCACTGGCCATAGATTATTGACAATGGCCCAATGTTAATTTCTTACCCAAACCATTTACCATTTATATCTGATTTAGTGTTGTTACTTAGAGAGGGGCGGATGAGTACTGGGTATGTAGTGGACTATGTGTGTTAACACTGTTGGTAGCACTGCTTTTATATACTGTGGCTGGTGGTAGCAGTGTCATTTCAAACATAGTGATACTTTGCACTGACAGTGCGATGGGGAGCTCTACATGTATATCTAAGGTGGAATGTTCAGCTGTTACGATGGTGACATGATGCACACATTAGCAAAACACATTAGCAAACACTGCCAAAAAAGTTTTAAGAAACTCAAGAAAAATACTAATTGGCACATTTTCAGGAGCCTGTGATCAGTATAAGCGTTCATGTTTTTTTTTTTTTTTTTTTTTTTCTGGTCAGATTGGGTTAAAACAATGCTCAGATTAAACTCAAATATCAAAATGTCTGACAGAGTAGTGCCTTCAGTTAGCATCACACCCCGAGGGAATGTTGATGGCTTCAGCTGCAAAGTATCAATCTATTTTTGTATTGCATAACCAGAAAGCTAATTGATTCATTTCACTTTTACACTGCCCTCAATAAGTTACATATGTTGTATGTGCGTAGTTGACCTGGAGCTCTTTTCTACATACTCTATACAGCACTTGCACTATTGATGGCTCTTTGCATCCTATATCTGATGCATGATAGGTGTGAGCGCATTGTTGGCTCGTCTGAAAATGGTGGAATATGCATGAGTAACAACCACAACAACAACAAACACAAACACATTACATCTGTATAGTAAATATGCACAAATATATAAATACATGTGTTGGTATGAAATATACACTACCAGTCATGACTTTGGATGCACCTTCTCATCCATTTTTTTTTCTATATGTTTACTACTTTTGACATTTTATATACATTTAGAAGACATCAAATATATAAGGTAAGATATATGGAATTATTTAGCACAAAAAAAAGTTAGGTTAAATAATCAATATAATAATATTTATATATTTTATATTGAAACCCTCAAATTATTAACTTTTTTCTTTGTTGAAAAATAGTCGGTAGAAGTGCTTAACTTTTTTTCTTTAATAATAAATATATATGTCTTGCATCTTGAGTCCAAACTTTTAACTGGTGCTGTATAAACATACACTGTCAGTCAAATGTTTGCACACACCTTTTTTTTTTCATACTACTTTCTACATTTTAGATACATACATAAGATATCAAATACATGAAGCAAGATATATGAAATTATTCAATTATTATTTAGTTATTATTTAAATAACTACTAAATATTTTTCGACAAAGCAAAAGGTGGATATATTTATTTCTCTTTTTTCTTTGCTACACTATTCCATATATCTCATCTTACTTCATATATTTGATGTCTTCTGTATGTATATCAAATGTAGAAAGTAGTAACTATATAGAAATAAACGCAAGAGGGTGAGTCCAAACTTTTTAACTGGGAGTGTAATTATATTTCTTTTGTATATAACTGAATGTGTAATTTCTTGCTATTTTTTGTTGTGAAAACATGCCCAGTGTTTGATTTGTGTGTCTCTCTCTTTCCCAGTGCGGCAAAGGGGCTGAAAACTTTGACAAGTTTTTCACGCGCACACAGCCTCAGCTCACCCCTCCAGACGAGCTGGTGATTGCCAACATCGACCAGGCCGAGTTCGCCGGCTTCTCCTTCATCAACCCTCAGTTCATCTACTCCTCCCTCGACAACTGTCTATGAAGAGGCCAAAACATGTCCACATTTTGACCCCATGAGACGACGCCTTCATACTAGTTTCACTCCAAGTGTACAATAAAACATTAAAAAAGCAGTAGTTAACTAATGTAGTGACTAATGAGAAGCATGTAACTTTGTCCTATGTAACGTACTGGAGATACAGTGGTACAGAGACAGATGCGTGCCAGACATATCCATGCCAGTATCAGAAAGATGTATCAGACATTTTAGCATGGGTTTCTCCTCCTCCATTGTGCAACTTGCCTGAAAAAATCACCAAACAAACTAAATGTACCAAAATCAAGATTACGTTAGTAGCACAAACGCTCTAGCCAAATACGAAGGAGTGGTGGTGCACGCAATGAGTTCTATGTGATTCTGTGTTTCCTGTTTACTAGTTTTTAATTAACTAATTTTTAACCTTTACTAGTTTACTGTTTGAATTTAAACAAACAAATGTTGATTAGGGGGAGCATGTGAGGAGTGAAGGCTGGCATAGGGCTGATTTAGGTGAGTTACAACGCATACCTTATGGTTGTGAAACACTGTCATATTGGACTGCACAGTTAGAAATGAAAAATACAGTTTTCATTGTGGTGGCCAGTGTCACCGGATGTTCTCAGTATGTTGTGCACAAGACCATTCTCCTGTTTACCTTCTAAATGTTTACAGTATGTCCTTTAGCCTTCACTCAGTGTTGACCACTGTTGTCCACCTCTGCAGTCACACCTCACTGTCCCAACAGAAGCAGTGTGGAAATGTTATTTAATATAATCCATCTTTAGTTTAGCTACGTAGAATCTTTAGTCCAGAAAATAGCCACTTTAATTTCTTTTAGTTTTTCATTAAGGTAAATTGCTCTTTTTGTGATTTCCTACATATTTTTCCATTAGAAATAACTATTTTATTGTAAGAGATATCAGTGTATAACACCTTTGTAAATAATCATTATTTAGACAATTATTGCAAGTTACATTTTTATACCAACACTTGAATGTGCTTTTAATACATAAATTAGATATAACAATATGTGTATGTGCAAAAATACACTAGAAACTGCCCAGTCCAACTGCTAACTCCTGGATGTTTAGTCCAGATATTTGAAGTTAGGAGACAAATGTATGTGACTTGTTTTGGCACATTTTTTGAGAGCTTTCTCTGTTTAATAAGAACTAGTATAGTTTAGCTTGGATGTGTGTCCTTCTGTTCCTGCATGCTGCCAGTAGACCGCTGATGCATGTGACCAGCTGAATGCTGCATGCTTTCGGGTATGAACCGGGCTGAGGTATGCTCTAATCCAAAATACACAAACATTTTTAATGTTCAATGACAGCGTATGTCAATAAAGTCATTAAGAGAAGTAAACCTGGTCATAATCTTCAAGTCTTCCACTGTCTGCTTCAGCAAATGTGCTGCATGTACAATTGAAGGAGAGGCCATTCCACTTAATCATACTACAGCCATATGAAATGTCCGGGTCAATAATCTACTGATATTAATGTTGTTGTGGTCATAAAATTATTAATGAGATGTTTTAGTACATTAGTAGACGTTTACATACCCCTGACTTCAATACTTATGTCAATTATCTTAATGTTACTTTGCTGTAATTGTGTTTTACTGTTGCCCTTTAATATTTTATGCTTGAGGAATGTCTCCTGCCTCCTATTCTGTCCTTTTGATAAACTTTTGCCTGTGCCAAACCCACACGACCAGAGCTATAGAAATTGTCCCTTTAGCTGTCGCCTGCCATATGTCTTACCACTTCTGTACTTTTTTAGGTGTGATGTATTTGAGTTTATTTGTCTATTTCTAATTTGCATCCTTCTAGACTATAAACATTTTCAGTTTTATGGAGTTTTTATTGTTATTCAGCATCCAAAGTGACTTACACTTGAAAACAGCTCTAAATGTGATTGGTCCCTTTAAGAGTTTACAAGCTTATCAAATCAAATAGTGTGCCTTTCCTATTTAGACATCAGACATCATCAGCTCTTATTTATCATTTAACTATTACAGTGATTACAGTGAGTGTGGAAAATAGCCATTTGTCATTTTAAGTGATTCCAGGAAATCTTTCCATTTGGAAACTGTAGTGCCCCTCATGTGTCAGGGTGTACCACCCCCTCACCCCAGCTCCTCAGTGCCTCAGACAAATCAACTAATTCTTTCACCTTGAATACTTCTTTATCTTCTCAATGCCCAAGAAAGCCATTAGAAATGTATTGTTTCTCCTTGTTGCTTGCCTTTTTAAAGACATTTTAACTAATACAGAAGAAATTATTAATAATTATTCTGTTTTGAGTTTGAATCCATTTATGTCCAATGTTATGTCTAAGCTGATTCCCATCTGACTGATCAGAGGATCGATGGAGAAATGCCTTATTGTTCAATACACAGCATTTCTTTTATTGCTTCAGTTAAATTCAGTCCTCCTCGTCTCCTGTACAGAAACTACAGACAGTATACACTTGCATTAGTATGAAAAGAAGATATTGTATTTTGTATTGGTATATGTTCCTTCATGTTTGCCTGAATCCTAGTTTAACCAATTTGAGCTTCTTCACCTGTAACCAATTGTGTTATTTGTACCTAATGTATAATAATGCAAATAAATACCTATAAATGAAGTGAATACATTGCTTGTATTGGACTTGTGGGGCTTGTTGTGAGTAAACATTGCAGTTGCAGTATGGAGAGTTGTTTGTGTGAGTATGTGGGCGTTTGGACTTGGAGTATTTTCTCTACTCCTCTTGTAGGAGGATGTGTAGTTAAAGGCAGAGGAGGGTGAAATACCAAGACTATGATGGTCACGCTTTTAGCAGTTAAACTCTGTGACAATAGGTTCAAGTTCTGCTCTTCATGATAATAACAGAGCTGCTTTTCTGTTAGGTCGTGTTTAGTTATGTACATCCAGTTAATATGGTTGGGCTGGTTGCACTGACTGCACCCTTGGGTGATCATCATGCTCAAAGCTGGTGTGGGTGCTCCTCTGCTAATACAGTTATTATTTGGTCCACTGCCTCACCTTATTACCTACATACAACATATGTATGAGCATTTTAATATTATTTGAGATTAAAACTTACTTTCTCTGTGAGAATGAGTATTTATCACTCGTACATATTGTCTTACACACAACCCAAAGGCTCATACTCACTACAACAAAGACTATGAGCAGCAGATGATGGATCATAAAAAGTTCAAAGTTAGTCAATTTCTGAAGTGAAATGTGGTCAGTGAGAAGTGACGTCCCAGTCAGTTCTGATGACTTCATTCAATCCTCTAAATGAAGTGTTTTACATGTGATGTGGCAGATACTCAGCAGTGACTGTATGCCCTGGGACACTTTGTATTTTTGTACTGCGAGGAGCCATCCAAAACCATGGGCAGTTCTGTTCACAAAGGAAAGAAGAACATTCTAACACAGAAAATCTAAAAACTGTTCCGTAAATGAGCATCTCGTTTGAACTTCAAGCTATTTGTGTTGACTTTAAGTGGCGCTGCAGCAGAAGTCGTTTGTATTACTAATATCACATAATGTTGTTTTATGCAGCAGTGAAACACAGCTGGAGGACCCAAACAGACTCTTGACCTCTCTTTACAAGTGTTCAGTCTAAATGGTAGAATTAAACCTGCTGGGCGCGCCAGGACTAGCCCGACCCCAGGCGCAGCTGCCAGGATAATACAGCCCAGGGCGCGAGGACCTTGTTAATTCACTGGACATTTGAGGTCTCTGTGGCGCGCAGACAAACACAGACTAAAGGTTACGCAGACAGCGACGTGACGGAGCACTCCTAACACGCACAGCTCACATGAACGCACCCGCTCTTTGCGCCTTGGCACGAGGGAGGATCCTGAGGAGAAAAGCCTCGTCAGAACTAGAGGAGTCACACGTGCAGCGCACCACGCACAGCGCGAGCGCCGCAGAGTACATGTCGCGTTTTGCACGGATCCTGCTCGACTTACGCGCCAAACTTGAGCCCCCAAAAAGAACACGGAGTGAACAGAAGAACCGAGACAAGAGGAAAGGAGTTATAGAGGAGTGATCCGAGTTTTTTATCTGAGCTTCTCTTTACAGAAGGTAAATGTACACTTTTATAGATCTTCATTCATACAGTTTTATTTCATAACCAGTTTTGTGGGAGACCACATTATTGTTATAGTTAACACGGGACGCTGCTATAGGCTAATCTGTAAGACTTAGAACCTAAAATGGAAAAATGTTTGGGATATCTATGAGACAGCCATGTTGTTTGTGTATTTAAGTGACCAGATGAAATAAATATACTACTTTAACGTTATGAATTCTTTTCTGTGTCGCTGCATTCAGCACCGCGGACAGCGACCCGAACTTCCTTTTAATGCCCCAGATTAAGACCGTGAGGCGCTGTTTATCTATGTCCAAATTCACTTGCCACATCTGCTCAAAACAAACAGACAATGTGAACAGCTTACTTTCAGTTGTTAAAATAATGCCATGTTTTGAAACGCAGCCCGTAAGAGGTAGACTACAGCTGCACGACACATGCCTCCCTGATGAACCGCTGTGAGACAATGTTTCACCTATAGAAAACATGTTGTTTACGCTCCCATTGCTACGGTATTGCTTTTAAATTTAGTTACTTTTAACGTTTCATGTTGTTATACTAGTCATATTATAAAATATGGGATTCTAACTGATTCTGTAACCAAAGATTATTAATTACACTTAAGCAAAGTCCATAAAATGCAGTTCATGAGTTGAGTGGGAGTGAAGGTTGAAAGGCATCATGTACTATAGTTTAACACAATTGTGTTTTACTAATTTCTCAAGTGGAATCAAATATTTATTCTGTGTTTTGTTATTTCATGTAAAATTCAGTATTGTTATAGTCATGTTTGTGATTTCCTCTTTAGTCCATTCAGGCTTGTCTAATTTGGAGGCCTCTCTGTGGTGCGTTGCCTTGACGATGGGCCAGGACAGAGCCGAGTGTGTCTAAACCTGCACCCAACAATAAAATGAATGCTGGTTTAATGCTATGGGTCACTGGAGTTAAGGGACTGTTCAGGTTTGGGCTCATTAAACTCAGTAAATGTTTTTGGAAAGCCATTTAGCTGCAGTGAGACAAGAGCAGAGCAGTTTATGTATTATTGATGGCTCAGAAAAAATGTTTACTAAAATGATGAGTTTTTGAGGATTTTTATTTGGCCTGCAAGATTCTTTACAATCAAAATGAAATCACAATTTGAATGGTCACAGTTAGCAGATCCCAAAATCTGCAATTATTGAATCATTTCACAAAATATTGTATCTTATTATCTTATTATACCTGCATAAACCCTGATTTCTAGACCTCTACAAACGTGTTCTGAAAATGCATGTGTTTCTTTTTTTACACACACACACACGGTTCAGCCTTAATTTTAGTATTATGCTAACATTGCTATTTGTAATACTAACACTAATATGAACAACTAAAATTACACTTTGGGTTCAAGATGTAATATAATTTAAAGATCCTATGTTACACAAAATTGATTCTTGTGGGCTAAGTCAGGTTAAAATGCTGTTACACACTCGAAAACATACTCGAGGTTATGTTTTGTTTTATTCACAAATGTCTAAGTAATTCTAGGTCTGAAATCATCCAAATGACTCCTAGTGAAGGTGTTTGAAAGTGTAAAAACACAGTGGAACATTTCCTGCCTTACCACATGACAACACAAGGTGGAACAGAGCGTTTTCGGTTTGAGGGAAGTTGTGGGAGTTGATGGAGTTTGTGTGTTAAACAAAGTGTGAATAAAACATAACACAACTCCAGGTATGTTTGTGATGAGAAAACAACATTATCAGAAAATAGTGTAATATGGTCCCTTTAAGCTACAAAAAATACATTTCTTTCAGCAAAATAAACAAATAAAGCTGAATAAAGAAGTGCATGTGACCAATGCCCTGTCAACATGTCAGTCACAGATCATTTGTGCTAACCAGACATGACATATTTAACTTATCAAACAATTTATCTGGAGTCCTGCATGTTTTATTCATACATCTCCCAGGAATAAGTGAAGATATAAAAACAACATGTCATTTTAGCGATGGTGATGACGCTGATGATGAAGAGCTGTACAGAAGCCAAAAAGCATTTGTTGAAAGAGAGATGAAGGCTGTTTTTGGACGCACATGAAACTGGCTCGGTCTATATCCAGAGAGCTGCCCCTTTCAATTAAGATCATGTGATGTTACAGCAGGAAGATGGGGCGCTTTGTTGTCTCTAGGAAATAGACCGCACCTCCCACACAGGGTCAGCAGCTCCACATGTGGCATCAACAACACCAAGTTCAGACGATGTTCGGTTTATCAGCTTTATTGACCAACATACCAATTTAAAACATTATATTCTGTGTTTGTGTTTTAGATGCATGAAGGTTACAGCTGCTTATTATCTCACCACAGGCAATACTTGAATGATTGAAGAATACAACAAACAAAGACAACAAACAAACAAAGTAAGAAAAGCTGTAGTAACATGTCAAACAAAAGAGTCACTTTTAAAATGACAAGACTGAGGTGTCAAAATGCCTTTTGAAGATTTATAGTAGCTTGTTCTAATCTAAACCTCCAGTAGGACACATAAAGACTTATATGTGTAGGGTTGTAAATATGGGTTAAATGATATGAAATAATTAATCAAATAAACTAAACTAAAATAGGTACATTCTAGACTACTGTTTCCCAAAGACTGGGTTGCAACCCTCTGGTGGATCAAAAGAGATTTTTTTTGGGGTCGCCTTGTCTGCATATGTAAATCTGCAATATACAGTTTTGCCAATATACCTGATATGTGTGTTGTGCTCTCCTCCTGCACCCCGGGCTGAAATGCTCTACAAAAACGTTAACAGACCCACGTATCTCATTAGAAATGTTGAAATGTTAAGACATATTTTTTATAAATTCTAATCTTTTTGTAATTATTTTATTGACTATTTTGTTCCAGTATTGTTGGTTCAATTGAATGTTGAAAAGAAAAAGAAATGGGCTACATTTAAAGTCCAAATAGGCGACTAATTTTAATTTTAAAATGTAATTTTTGTACAATGCCATGGAATACAATCATGGATATGATTGATGAATAAAGAAGTCAGATGGAAAGATATTTTTTGACAACATAACATCATGTCACATTATAAATGTGTATACCATGTTCATTGCACACTGAAGTAGAGCACAAACTAAGTGAAAGAGTGCCTCTGTCTGGGCTCACTATAATTGGCTTTATATTGGGGGTTTTTTGTTTTTGTTTTTTTGTTTTGTTTTGTTTTTAGGCAGCTCAGGGCATTGTCCTTTTGTCTCTTTAGAGCCTCAGAATATTGTGCCTCAGTACTGAACAGCAGAGTCACTGAAACTGTACAATGCATCCACTGGAATGAGTGGAAAGAGTACTGAAAATGTGTAAAAATTATGAAAAATGTAAACAAGTAAACATAAAAAAATTATTTTCAAAGGCTGGAGGGAGTCTGTGCTAACCAGCTAGCTCTGAAATGCTACAGACAGGCTTTCTACACCAAATATGGCAAAAGAGGAAACACTTCATCTCATCACCAACCCAAACAACAGAACAAAGTGAGGCTTAGAAGAGGCTTTCCTGTTGCATCTCTAAGTTCACCTGGCGCCCCCTGGAGGCTGCTGTGATGATGCAGGACACAGAGGACACAAAAGAGGGACACTTTTGTCCTGAGGACTGCTACTCTTCTCAAACTGCCCTGACACTGGATCAAATGACCTGTTGAGCTGCACTGAGATGTTTGTTTGAGCTATCTATTATTATTGTATTTTACTGCTCAGTGTGTTTAAATTGCCCCCTCAGAGACAATGAAAGTAATATTGACTGATTAATTTAGCTATAATTACAAACATACAAATCACTCTCCTCTTGTGCTCTGAAAATATAGTTTTACTATTGAGGGATGTCATCTACATAACTGGAACACAACACCAGTAACCTTTTTATTATTGTGTTGTTTTGTCTCTTTGAGATGCCATGTGCAGATGGGCCACAGCTTTTTGACCTATGAGTTTATTCACACAGAAAATGTCATCAATTGTATAGAGAGTCTAAGGCCTTTTAACAGTCTCCCATTGGGAAATTGTTCAGTGTAAAAGGTGTCAAAGACCACACAGCTGCACTGACCACAGACACTGCCCCTCATGTCCACTCCACTGCATGTCAACAAGAGGCGTGGTTTAATTAATATTGCACATAATATTTCAGTCCATTTTGTGTTTTTAGCTTTAGTAAAGAGAGATGTTTGTGGTGACTTTTAAGAGACTTTATTTACTTTTATAGGTCTAGCTCTAAAAAGGCTAAGGTCAGACCACAGTTGTGGTTGTGTAGTCTTGCTGGCTAGGCTATAAGTCAATGCATATTAAATACTGCAGGCTAGTGCCAATAATGTCATACTTTGTCATAACCCACTGTCCCTCTCCTGTTTTGCTTTTCAGCTCCCTGTTTTCTCCTGGCAGCGCTCCCTGCTATTGAGGCTGTGGTATGAGCCTATGTGGCAGGAAGGCACTGACGTTGCTGAGCAGCGTGTTTGCTGTGTGCGGCCTGGGGCTGCTGGGCATCGCGGTGAGCACGGACTACTGGTTGTACCTGGAGGAGGGGGTCATCCTGCCCCTGAACCAGAGCGCAGACATCCGCATGTCACTGCACTCAGGCCTGTGGAGGGTCTGCTTCATGGCTGGTACCACACACAGACGCTTCCATTTGTACAGTATCTAATCTAGATTTAACAGTAAGCTATCGGTGTATGATGTAGTGATCTGTTTCTTTAATTATTTACAGAAATATTCACCTGGTTGTTGTGAGTTATCCTACGTAAGACTATATCTATAATGTTTTGGCTCAGTTTAATCTCTGCTTATATTGTGAAACATTAGCTCTCAGTGAGCTGCCCTCGTTTGGCCCTAATGACCTCACTGCAAACTGGCCTAAGCCTACAGGCTACAGAGTCAAATGCAACATTGTGACTAATGAAAAGTAATGAAAAAATCTTAAACATGGCTTTTGGGAGTAAGTGCTGCTATAAAACTTTATTGAGGAGTCTCTGCCTTTGACCCATCATTAAATCACTGCTGGGGCAACCAGTCTGAAGGTTGTAGATCTTTAAAAACATTCATTGTGTTTAGCTTATAAACAAGTTCTTTCATATTTGGCTTTTTCTTTTTGTTCATTAAGACAACTCTTGCATCACACTGATGTAGATATCCTTTATTAATTCACATATTGTACTTTCAGCCAAGTTACTCTTGACCACCTATGTCCAAAAGTCTGATAGCCTGATGTAGTGTTTTGTTCAGACGCCTTATTGTTCACTTAACTCCTGTGATGGTTGTTTGACCCAGAAATGCCCAGTGCTCACCATCTATATGCTGTCACTCGTGCTAAATAGGACTCTGCTGTTTGCAGCATTGACATTTTTGGATTGTATCGGGTGTTTAGGTGTGAACCGTCTATAGGATCTTTACCCACAGCTCAGAGGTTCAATATGACCCTGGGGTCCATGTGCAAAGTACAGTTCACTTATATTATTATATCTGTTTTACTTGTTTAAGTTGAGAATGAAAATGCTCATTGTAAGTGATATTCCTGTATTTCATTCTTCAGTTAAGAGAAACACACTTTTGATAAGCTCACTGATGTAAAGGGTTGTGTGTCTTTCCCTGTCCCACTTTGTTAGCCCCTTTGTTAGAGATTACTATCCATCTCAAATTGTAAAAAAAAATTGATTCCTCCTCTGTGAGGAACTTACCATCAAACATGAACACCTTTTTTTCTACTTATTTTTTGTTTGTTTGTTTTACAGAACCTGAATTCTTGAGTAGAAGCTTTTGCAGCCATTTCCTTGTATAACAGTCTTCCTTTTTAAACATCTCTGTAGAGGCACAGCTCACCTTGCACCTTTTGTGCGTGGGTGCTAGACTTGTGTCAAAGCGATGTAGAAGAGGCGCCAAAGCTTATGTTGGTTGTTCTCACACGTTTGAGTAACAGAAACATTATTTGATCTGTAATATTGGGATCTTACATCTTCACAGCTGAAATAAAGTTTACACACCTAATAGTGGTTAAGTCCCACTCAGTGGGAGAGAGTGTATCTCATATAAGGTCGCGTTTCTGATTCCTGATTTCTGATGTTTTGATTTTTTCTATAGGGGATGAAAAAGGCAGGTGTTTCACCATAGAGTATGTGATGCCAACCAATGTCCAGATCACCTCAGAGTCCACTGTCAGTGTGTTGAGTAAGTATCAACACTGTTGATATACATTATATGCATTTGGGTCTATCTCAAGTCTGTTTGTGCACTGAGCAGCATTGAGAAGCACTAAATCACAATGTAATGATCTGTTGAGATTTTTAAAATGCCATATTGCCCTCATCTAGATTAAGCTATTGTATGTTCTAGTTATACCAACATAGTTATTATGTTGTTGATTGCAACATGACAGGTAGATTTGGTTGTGAATCAGATTTTAGGATGTGTTCTCATGTGGCACATATTTTAAATTGAAGATTCGTGTAATCATAATTTTCTTGAGAATCAACATGGAGATCAGGGTCAGGATTGATTGTTATGCTTTAGCAGTAAACTTTATTGGTTTGTCCACTATTATATTGTGCCAGAAATGGAGGATTTATTTATTGAAGTTGAATTTGGAGTTGTCTGGAGTGCAGTTTGATTGGCGTGCCCCCTGTTGTGTGCAGTGGGACAGAGCAGCTCAGTGGGCTCACTCAGAGCCTGCTGTTCTGTCAGGACCACTCAGACTCACTCCGTCCTCTACATGCTCTCTCCAAAGGCACAGGGCATTCGGGTGCGTGGACAACTAGAACTACTACACAAAGCAAAATGAGTCAGCAGGCTCAAATGTGTTCTGATGCCACTGTTTTTCAAGTTATGCTTGAACAATTTCTTAACTTTGCAATGAAAAAAAAAAAAAAAAGTCACCGCTTTACTTTTTTTTTTTTTTTTTTTAATATTGGCACCACTTTCCTCCCACTAAGGGGTCTATCTTGGGTCTAATGGACTTAAGACCACATTGTGAAGGGGCATTCTGCTGCTACATGTCAAAATATTTTAAAAGGTAGTATTTCTAATTGTGGGTCAGCAGTGGAAGAGAATTTGACCTGACTTGAACCTAAGCATTTTGTCATGGTGCAAGGCACCACTGTGTGATCACTGTGTGATTGGTTAGAGGGCAGAGGCTGTTTGTAAAGATTGTTGGATGCACTTGGGTACAGAAGTACAAGAAAATAAAATGTCCTGTGAGTGTTTTTTAAATGTTTGTGTCTTTTCAGAGATGATTCGCTCTGCCACTCCCTTCCCTCTGGTCAGCTTGTTCTTCATGTTCATTGGTTTTATCCTCAGTAACATTGGACACATTCGACCACACCGCACCATCCTGGCCTTTGTGTCTGGGATCTTTTTCATCTTATCAGGTCACTCAGCTCATCCTCACCTTTTCAAATTCAATGCTATCCCTTTTATTCAACAATGGTGTATTCTCTTTGTCCCCTGTTCAGGTCTGTCCCTAGTGGTGGGTCTTGTGTTGTACATCTCCAATATAAACGATGAGATGCTGAACCGGACCAAGTCAAATGAGGCATACTTCAGTTACAAGTATGGCTGGTCCTTTGCTTTCGCTGCCATCTCCTTTCTGCTCACTGAGGTAACGCGTTTTTTTAGTTACATTACCGTACTGTCACACATTGATATCATGAATTTGTGGTTGCTGTATATGAAGAGCTACAAAACAAACAAACAAACAAACAAACAAACAAACAAAACAGCTACTTGTCTTTTTTGCAACTTTTAAAATACCATAGGCTTTAAACTTTAGCATCATGTACTGGCTGTGTCCCTGCAGACAGCTGGCGTGATGTCCGTGTACCTGTTCATGAAGCGCTACACTGCAGAGGAGATGTATCGGCCGCACCAGGGTTTCTACAGGCCACGCCTCAGTAACTGCTCTGACTACTCTGGACAGTTCCTGCACCCAGATGCGTGGGCGGGGCGTGGCCGAAGCCCCTCCTCCATCTCCTCCGAGGCCTCTCTGCCCATGAACTCGTCCGCCTACCCCGCCCTGCTCAAGTGTCCTGAGTACGAACAGATGTCTTCTTCTCCATGCTGAAACTCTACAGGAAATATCTTATCTGTTACTCTAAAGGGGTCGTTAGATCTTCTTTTCGCATTCTGCTGTCCAGTGATTTTAGAAAACTGTCTTAGAATTAACCTCCTTGATTTACTTCCTGTTGCAAATTTTAACTTTTAAGTTGAGTCACAGTGAAGTGGAGGGTTAGCACAATTGAGTCTATTTTCAGTTCAGAGTGAGAAGGAGCTGTTAGTGGGAAAACACGAAGGATAAAAGTGTTTTTATAGCAGCTAGAAATCTGTGATGGAGGCAGGATGAACTTCCTCCTCTGTCAACCCCAGAGCTCAGAGTACAGAGCAGAGACGGGGTTCAGAAGAGGTGAGGCACAGGGTGCAAAAGGCTGTCTGTTTGACCAATGTAATATTTGTAGAGAGAGAAAGATTACAATTAAGATTTTATTTGTCTACAAAGAATTGTAATTGTAATGCAAAATGTCAATGATTGTTAGATGGATTGTGAGTGTCCAGTCATAGTTTGCACTTTATTCAGAGCAAAGCTATACATAGTGAATAGACTATAATCAGTAGAATCCCCTGATTTGTTCTCTCTAAGTGCACACACATAGAATAAGAATCTATGGGAACAGGGGAACAAAATGCTGGCCTTTTATTTATGTATTTATTAAAGAAGTTAAAATGTATGATTGCATGCACATTTAAATTGTTTTATCTCAGAAATTAAATACATTTTTTTCTTTGTAGGTAGAAGCAGTGGAAAGGAAAAGCTACCGAGAACATTTGTTTTGGAAACGTTTAGTGACATTTTAGGAGGACATGTTATTAACTGTTTTGTTTTATTGACAGACAGAGCACTTACTTACACTGAAGACTTGTGTTAATGAAGAATGTTACTGAGAACAGACAGTGTGTTTAGAAGTTAAATTTTGGATCTAAATTTTGTACATTTTGTGAAAAGTTTAAACAATTTACTAAATACCTCAGATTATCTGAAACAGTTGATATCTTACCACAATATTTATACATTTCCTATGTATTAAATGTGGAATATAGGCTACGTACATTTCATGCAGTTATGTGAGCAGACACTAGAGGGCAGGAGGGTTGAGTTACTGTACTTGTGTACAGAATACAGAATATTTATGCATATATAAAATAATTTATCATCATCAGTTTTGGTTAATATAAAATGGTGTAATGTTTTATAATGTACAGATATTATTGCATGGTGTGAACTCTACATAACATTAAACTCACGTAACATTGTGCATGGCGCCCTGTGTGTGCAAGTAAGTGTTTTTATAATGTAAATATAGAGTTGTTTTGTATAGACAAAAGTACAGTATGAAACTTATTGTGTTTTGTGATTATTTTTAGCTTCGCCTGCTGCATCTCATTGCGAATGTGAACTTTTCCATAATATTAAACAGATGCAGAGTGTAAAATTATTATTATAAGATGGAGTCAAGTGCAATACTAGAGTATTTTATATTAAAACACAATGTTAACGTGAGCTTCTATGCCATACAACTATGAAACTATGAAACTATGAAACAGTTTGTTGATTAATAAAATGTAAAAGATCTCTTTGTGTGGTTCTTTTTCCAGTGTGTGATTAAGGTCATAAGAGTCGAGACTCAATAGTTAGAGCTGCAGACATGTCTCAGCACCCCACCCAGGAATAAACACTTTTACATTTAAGTTTCAGGTTGGAGTTTCTGCTCTTTTCTGTATCTGAAGTCAGTAATAATAAAAAAAACACACACACATGACAAGTATGGTGAACAACATTCTTTGCAGTTTTAATTAAAAAGACTCAAATTCAGGTTTACTGATGATGGGCAGAAATAAACTTTTTGCACCTTTGGCGTCAGTGAATGAGTACTCACTAGCCGTTTGAGTTGTTGCAGCGCCATCTAGTGTTGCTTTAATGGAAATACAACCCGATAATGATAATACAATATATAATGTAGTAAATATATAATGCAATATTTAATCTTTCTTAAGGGCCAAATCGATTCTGGCAACAGTAATTTCTGGTTAATTATAGTCAAATATGCGTGTTTCTTTATACCAATAAATGAATATAGAGTAGCCTTGTATTATATTGTATAATATATTGTATAGTGCCAAACTAAACAAACTGAAACACATGACACACATGAGGGTAGATTTTACGTTACTGTTTACATTGTCAAGAGTAAGGATTTAGTCTAGTCAGACGTTCATAACATGTCTATGCCACTGTACTAGAAAACTATAATCCACGGTTCTTGTGGCGACCTCTCGTGGTAGTCAGTGATTATCGCCGTCTTAAATTCATTTGGTGGTTTTACGACTCTCCAACAGTTTATAAATAATGGGTAATCAGCAACATGAGCAGTGCTCCTGTTGCTCAGTGTGGAGGTTGTGGGTCCCATTCCCTAGCAGGTCACCACAGGGTTTGGATACTCTGATTTATTGCTGTTTGCCCCAACCTCACCCATTTTACAGTTTACATGCTAAACGAAATTATGAGACTATTTAGCAGGGGGTCATTTTATCTTTTATCTTGCTGTTAGAGAATTTGAGCTCTCCTTAACAGCCTGAGAGCTTTGTTCTGGAGCTGTCAACTTTAGATTTTATCTTTTTATGTTCAGTGACGTTTTTATGGACCATTTTAAATGTTATTATTATTAATTTTTCTCTATGTGATGTTTCGTGTTGTAAAGCACTTTAATGCAGCTTATTACAACCGTTTTTAATGCTATATGCTAAATAAATAAAATGACTTTACCACACTTGACATATATTTAATAGTTTAATTAAAATGAATTGTACATGTACGTTATATCCTTGATAAAAGCTAAAATATCATTTGAATGTTTAATTTATATTACTGTGTTCAGTCCTCACTTCCTTTGAAGGTCCTATTAGACTAAACTGATTCTTGTGAGCTTTACACCATCTTATAATGCTGTTACCTTCTTAAAACCATCTTGTTTTTTGTTTAATTCACACATGTTTGAATAATCTTGATTTATTAGTTTGTCTAGATTTCTAAAGCTCAAAATGTTCTATTCCACCTTGTGATGTCATGCGGTGGCAGTTTTCAAGTTAACTGTTACAGTTTACCTATTGTTTAATAGAGATTGGCATTGCAGTGCTGAAATCATCTAAATGATTCTAATAAAGGTGTAAGGACTTTAAAAACACAGTGGAGACCTTTCTGTATGTGTACATGACATCACAAGGTGGAACAGAGTGTTTTTTGTTTGAGAGGATAACACAGCCTAAATATACATGGTTTGTGACTTAAATGTGTGTGACTGAAACAAAGCACAGCTCTATGGATGTTTTTGATCAGGAAACAACATAACCTAGATTTAAAAAATGTGTAATATTGGTCCTTTAAGTCGCAGTCTTTTCTTCTGTTGAAAGGAAGCGCTGTTTGCATTGTGAGCCAGGCCCTGGTCCAGACTAAACTGACTAAAGCCATATTTACAGGATAAGTCTGACCTAGTTTTTAGTTTACCTGTTTTTTTAGTTTTGATGGTGCATCAGAGTTTCAAAGGGGTACAAATACAATACGCTTCCATTAAAAGTAATTATTTCACAATCCTAAAATGAGAGTGCAAACACTTTAAAATGAGGTTGCCATGCACCCTTTTGCACCCCTGTAGGCCCAGGCCTGTTGTGGGTGCTATTGGTGATCAGGGTTGACACTGATCAGACTTTTTGTCCTGAATCTGAAATTGTCTTTTTTGTTTTTGTTTTTCTTTGTTGTATCATAATTATGAGCAACTCATTTGTAATCCTGTGAATGGAGTTTTGTGTTCTGATGATATAGTATATTAGTTCTAGAGGGTTAAAGGGCTCCTTTTTAATGTATGTGGCATGTGGAAAACTCATCCATCTATTTTTGCATCTCCAAGTTTACACATTTCCTCCTTGGTTTAGCTTCTCACTTGGACCCATTTCTTCGCATTCACTCCTCAAAGAAAACACGATTCAAAAGCTTTTTCCCCTCACCCTGCAATTTTGCCAAAAATCTTTCTAAATTTTGTCAAAACTCATTCTGAAGAAATAACCAGTTACTTCCTTCATCACAGGTCCAATTTCCTGTGTAAATAGCCTTGGCACAGTGGCACATACACAGAGCTTATACAGCAGGCGGCAATTATTTTCTCTGGCTTGAAAAACTGAGCATCTATTAAAAGTAGCTGCACGACAACTATGGTTAAAAACAAGCAATACAAAATAAAGTGACATAATTATTGAGTTCAAGCAGGGTTCATGTTTGGCTCCGGCTCCAGTGAGGAATCCACCAGGAGAAGAGGAAGCTCCAACAGGGTGCTTCTATTACTGACAATACAAAACCAACAAATCAGTATTATCGGCTCAGGAAAGGTGCGGGTAATGAGAGAAAGTCATGGTTTCAGTCAATTTTCCTGAGAGATGCTTGGTGTTTGTAATTGTGTTGTCATCATCACCATACTCCTGCAGCATTTTCTAAATTATTTTTTGTCTTTCTTTGCAAGGGTTGTGTTTGTGGTCACTCACATTCTGTTAGATTTTCCAATTGCTGAGTTTCAGGTAACATAACAAAAATAAATATTGTTGAAATGCAGATTTTTGTCATAACACAAGAAGTTAATGTCTTTACTTACTAATAGAAATGATCAGGTTCAACATTTGTGAATTTACCTTTAGGATATCTCATGGCAAAGTACAATGTAATCAATAGGAAAAACTGTCTCTTACTCCACAGTGGCCATACCAGCTTGTTAAAGCCTGATCCTGTCAGATCTATGAAGTGAAGCAAGGCCGGGCCTTAGTACTTGGATGGGAGACCACTGGGAAAATCAGGTGCCACACTGGGGCACCAGTGGCAAAAAAATAAATAAATAAATAAACTGTGGTTGTGTCCTTAGGCAAGGCACTTCACCCACATTGCCTAGTTTGAAAGTGGTGTGCGTGTGTGCGTGTGTGTGCGTGTGCGTGCGTGTGCGTGTGTGTGCGTGTGTGTGTGTGTGTGTGTGTGTGTGCGTGTGTGTGCGTGTGTGTGTGTGTGTGTGTGTGTGTGTGTGTGCTGTGCGTGTGTGTGCGTGTGTGTGTGTGTGTGTGTGTGTGTGTGTGTGTGTGTGTGTGTGTGTGTGTGTGTGTGTGTGTGTGTGTGTGTGTGTGTGTGAGTGATGGTTAGAAGGGCAGATTGACAGCCTTGCTTCTGTCAGTCTGCCCCAGGGCAGTTGTGGCTACAGTAGTAGCATACCACCACTGAGTGTGGAGTGAATGAATAATGCTCTGCAAAGCGTCTTTGAGAAAGCTTTTATTATTATTTTTATTATTATTATTATTATTAGTATTAGTATTGTTGTTGTTGTTGTTGTTGTTGTTGTTCATTTGGGAGTATGGCATCAACACATTCTGAAAACCACCAATTCACTTAGTGTGAAGAGTGTAAAAAAGCTGAAGTATGTATATTCAGATTATCTACAGCTATGCAAATAATATATATATTTTTTTTACTGTTTTGTGTGTTCCTTCCCATATCTTTCTGGACAATCTGCAAATGTAAGAAAATGTTAGGTAGAGAATTAAAAATTCATTTCACCCTCACTCAGTAATAGTGTACTCTTTTCATGATGCAACGTTTGGACTCCTATGACAGCCGAGCCTGAGACTGTACACAGAAACTACACATTTGATGAGTTTCAACTGAATTTTTTTTCTTCTAGTGGAAGAAATGAAGAAAAGCCTTATCAAATATTCATGCTCTTAGACAGATAATAAAATAGACCAGTCTGTGTTTTGATTGCTAATACTAAAATTTAAAAAGCCAGAAAATGTAACTTTGCTTTTGAAACATCTCAGCAGCAGCAGTGAGCCTGCGCCACCCGCCAAGACCCGCCCACTCCAACCTTTTAGTACAGTCACTGAAGCCAAGTCCATGTTTGCTATGGAGAGAGATGGACTTACTGCACTTAGTTGTTTTTCTCAAAAGATTATTTCTAACATTTAATCCATGATCAAACCATGAGTAGCCAAAGATTTAACCAGCCAGAAAATTAACCTTAAGGGTACCATTATGTCAAAATAAGATTACTCAAGTAAGAGTAAAGTATTTGGGGACACTCCTCTTCTAGACTAATAAAACAACTGCTCTGAACATCTGATGTATAATTTGAATTTGATACTTGTATTTGTAAAATTAAACGTTTAATAATGCACAACTCTGATACTTTTCAAAGGTTGTACCACAAAAACAAAATCATATCAACACTAATGTTAAAATCACTGAGTAAAGTTTTTGTCACTGAGAGAATTGGTTGGCTGGCAATGAGAAGAGTATCCCAGTCTTTTAATCAAGAATTATTACACTGTTAAAATGTAATTCAGGGAGTGAAATATGGCATTATACAAATATGAAAATACCAAGGAAGTACAGTTTTAATAAAAGTACAACCCACACATGATTTTGCCTTTAGACAGTATACAGTAATGCTTAACCTTTGATTTAGTAATAATAATTTACATAGAGACAGTGCATGTGGAGACCAGTCTGTATGGCACCATATTATAAGAAAAAACTGGTCCTTCCTTAAACCCACACAGACTGTTAACAGCCAGAGGCTCAAAGTGCAGGGCCTGACCTGGGAAAGCTTTTAGACAACTGCACTCATTTAAGAACATCAAATTGCACTAGCTCAGATTCATGTAGTCGCCCTCATTTAAGCGCTGCTGTGTGGTTTGTGCGAACTACGACTTCAAAGTGAGTTTGATGACTGTTTTGGAAAGTATTTCATCACTGCTGCAGCTTTGGCTTTTTAATTATTATTTTTTTTTACAGTACAAAGCACACATTAAAACCTCTAATCTCAGTGTGATGGCTTATAGCATGTTTAATTTATTTAACGTATGCTTAAGTAGGCCTAAAGGTTACACAGTACAGTAAATATACTAAGTGAATACATGGATGGTTAGGTCTTGTTTGCCCATAGTTTGTGGTTAGATCAAAAAGGTCCCAGGCCACATTTATTGCACAGAACAAGAACAGTCTCAGAACAATATGCATTTCTGACTCTCAGTGATTATCAGTGAAAATGACTTAACTTCAATAAAATACTTCCTAATAAATTGCTCAAGTAAGGGTTAATGAAATAGGAGCTTCAGGAAAGTTGAAAGAAAAAAGTGCTTTATTCACTTAAAAGCAATCGAGATTTTATGTTTATTTATTCTTTTCCAAATGAAAATAATTCACTTTCTGAAGTAACTAGAATGCGCACCATTAGGCAAATACACATACCTCATTTGAAACCAACATAGGCTACATTGGCGTTACAACCGTCTTGATAAGAGGTGACTTTGTGATTCTATTTTAAGCTCAGCTTTGATCTGTTTTGTCCGTGCGTATTTTCAACTCTTTCCTCGTTGCACATGTTGACGCCAGTGATGTTTTCCTCCGCAACCTGCCGTTTCGCGATTGGCTGTGCTGTGCAACAGGCTTGGAGGGTGCGGTCTGGAGGAACAGTGCTGTTTCTTCTGTCTAAGCCTTTATTTTAAATAGTAGCTAACGTTCTCCTGTTGTCTCGTGTGACATGTATCAAAATGGTCTTTTACTTTTATAATGGATAACACCTGTTGATTTAACGATCAATTTGGGAGTTAAGTCCGGGACGCGTAATTGTGGGTTTGAAGTTGATGAGAGCCCATGGAGTGATGCGGTCCACGCGCTCCTGTCCGCGCCCCTGAGCTGCTGCTGTGTACGTGGGTTTTTGTCATGGCGTGGTGTGACCGAGGGGTCCAGACGCTACTCGCCATCGTGGGCGCGTTCGCAGCGTTCAGCCTCATGAGCATCGCCATCGGAACCGACTACTGGCTGTACTCGCGCGCCTACATCTGCAACGCCACCAACGTGACCACAGACGAGACCCAGATGCAAACCAAGAAAGTGAAAGGAGATCTTACGCACTCGGGGCTTTGGAGGATCTGCTGTATAGAAGGTAAAGTGTCAAAAAATGATTAGTGATTCCTACTGTAATGTTTCAATTCTAAATGATTTGGAATAATTACTAACTTTTTAAATTGCATCAATTTAATATTAAAAATGTGGAATCACATTGGAATATCTGGCATTGTCACGTAAAATATGTATTAGGCACTTTTCTGAAACTAAAAGCCCAACAAACGAATCGCGGCTTGTTGCGCGCATTGGATGCTTTGTGCGTGCGTAATGCTTCGTTTGCATCATTGTAGCTATAAAATATTCAGCAGCGTAGAAAAGGATAAGACAAAGCTAATGAAATGGCTTACTTTTAAAACGACTCCTTCAAGCCACAGTTGATTTCCTTCTGCCCTAGAAGAGTTGTTGCCTGATTAAATTTAGTCTCCTCTGCTCTGCTGTTCTTTTCTTCTTTTAGCAGTCTGGGCTGATGTTATTGATTGTTTTCTTCTCTAATTTTGCACATTACCAGTTTCTGAGCCGCAGTCAGAGAGATCAATCTACAAACACCACACAGATATCAAGTGACCAAACTGTACGCAGAGAGACGCTGAAAACCCTGGCTGCCTGTCACTGTTACTTTGTGATTGTTTTTTATTCCAATCCAAAGGTGCACTATGTAACTTGTCTGGTTGAAGCAGGCCACCTGCTTGACCTCATGAAGACAGCATTGCTTTTCTTTGATTGTTCCACATTATGGCATTATAAAAATGTCTCCATGGAGACAAGGCACGTTTGCTCTGAGTCAAATTACAGGTCACATCTGTGGTCCGAATAAGAATGCATATTTATCCATTAGATTTGTTTATTAACAAAAATATGACTGAATGAATACGAGACAGATATGTTTAATTCCATTATGTGGAACATTCCAGGCACTGCAATAATATCTCTGTGGTGACAAGCTGGTGGCAGATTTTTCACCAGAAAACTTCAATAGTTCATCACATTTAAGACATTGGTTGCTTACTCATCTATTATTTATTAAGATGTGAATACATTCCCTAAAATTACCTTCAAAAACACTTTTTGTCATTCTTCATGTAATTTAACCAACACCAACATGCCACTGACTTACTGCATTAGTATAATATTTTTTCATACATAAAAAAGATGTCTGAATTATTAATGTGTGGAGCACATCAGAAAATCATTTTCTGTGACAACATGCAAAGTATAGAATAGGAGAATAACACAGAACAGTTAATTTTATGACATTTTATGTATTCAGACTGCAGCAAAATGGCTACAGTCTGAATACATAAAAATCAATAATTGTTCAAATCATTGCATGTTCAGAGGCAGATGACGTCTTGTAGCAGCACAAAAAGACATGAAAAGAAAAAAGAAATTGGCAAAACATAATGTTATAGTATAATTTATACTCCCTCCTACATTTCTCAGCACTGAACTATATAGCAACAATGTAAGATCTTTCAGTTGCTGACATGTGCTCAAAATGCACTCAAAAATCTTGTACACTTTCTTTTTTAAGATACGTGCTATTACTTCGCCTATAGGTTAATCAAAAGAATTGCCAGTGCCTCTCACTCCCCATGAGAGCTCCATCAGCAGTAGGGAGATGAGGAGCTCTTCTTAAACTCTGCCATCTGTCTCATGCACTTTCTGCTACACTTTCACTCTTGAAAACAAAGTAAAACAGGCTTCTCACACCTACTGTAAGTGGTGCTAAGAGCAGCCACCCTAATGGCAACTTACTCAAAAACATGTTCTGGTGAAGTGGGTCACTGGATGTTTAACAGACACTTTGTATTTTGAGAGGCTGAGAAAATATGTAAAAAGTTTGAGTTGAGTTAAAGTAAAAAAAAAAAAAAAGGCAGAACGATGTAAAATAGAGCTGTAGCAATTAATCTGAAGAACTGTACAAAAAAAAAGGCCAAAAGGCATTTTATAACAGACAGCAACTTTATTAAAACAAAAAATGGCAAAAAAAAAGAAAAAAAAGAAAATACAATATTGTAAATCTTTACGATGCAGAAGTCTTCAATTAGCACATTTTACATTTACTTGATTACAAAAGTGTATTTTAAAAGTCAGTGTTTGACTAGTTGAATAAATTATGAAATGCTAGCTGGAGTACTAAAATACTTGTTAGTTGCAGCCATTATATTTAAGTTTGGTTTCTGAATCTACTCCTATAAATACATGGCCATCTGCCAATGTCTGTTGATGACATGCTGTTCCACGTGTCCTCTGCTGGCTTTTGTTTCTTTCATATCAGCTTTGAAGTTAACATCATATCCTTTTTTTTAGTTCAAGGAGAACTTCTATCAGTTTTGCTGAGCAGCTTAGATGCTCATTTATTAATATGTCCATAAATGCACTCTATCTTCATCCTGCACAAATATAACTGGTACCACTTTATAATAACTACATCTTAATTAGCCTTAGTGAAGCAGGAAAAAAGTCTTAATTTGTAATGACCAAATAGTTTATTAAGAATGATTCAGGTTTTGTAACAGCTTCATTACGAGGTTAAGAGGGGTATTTAGTGTGTAATTAGTTTAATAAACACTTAGTTCATTATGAATTAAGTGTTGTTCATGCTAATACCAGTGTGATTATTTAAAAAGTGTTATTGTATTGTCATTTCACTCATATAATCCTTCACCCCTTGTGTACAAATCCAAAATCTCAACAGAAAAATGCCCAGAATACACTGCACTCCCAAAGATAACTGGAGTATCTTAATCTCTGCTACCTCCAGCCCTTACCACTGTTTAGTATTGCTGTTTTCACATCTTCCCTTTGTTCTGAGCTGTTTTTTAAGTGTCTTATCACTTCTAAAAATGAACAGGAAGTGTGCATAGACACGTTTCAGATCAGGTACGAGGAGTGGTGTTAATGGGCTGCACCTTGCACACGACATCGCATGCATACAATTTAACATCTTGTATCTTAGTACTTGAGCAACACTGGCATTGGGCTTTCAGAGGAAGACAAATAAAGCCTTGTTCTATGCTCAGTCAGTCGTGCCTAAACCAAACACGAACTCCCACTTAAACAGTCTGATAATGCGTTTTGAACTGAGGCAGAAGATGACATAAAGGTGTCTTTGATTGAGGTATTTGAATGGGTTGAGCATAGCAGTGGTGTTGTGTTGTGTGCGAGTGGAGTGAATCAGGCCTGTGAATGCATTAGTGAGATGTCAAAGGCGTCCTCAGAGAAGCGGGGCTCAAATGTGATTCTGGGTTGCCGCAGGAGATTGTGGGGGGAGGTTGCCATGGCAAAGGGATGCTGAGTAATAAAGATGGGCTGCAGGGACATACCTCCTCTAATGTCTCTAAAATTGAATCACTACATGTGTTTTCCTCTCAATTCAATAAAACAGTTTATTACAATATCCTTGGTATTTACAGTGTCTCAGGTTCTACACTTTACAACACTTTTAAAGGGGCAATATGTAACTTTTCTGAGGGAGGTTACATTACTTGTCTACCTGGAGGTGTTATTAATTTGTCTAAAATGTTCCACAGTACAACATTAAACATATCCATCTATTATTCATTGTTCATTCATTATCTTCAGGTGTTTTTATGCAATTTTTTTTTTTTTTAAACTTGCTGCGTAATGTGAATGGGCTCACCTCTCCAGAGATCTGGACAGTATCTTGGACTGATGGCACTACCGGCTTGTCTCCATGGAGATAGAGAAGTTTAATCCCACAGAACATTCACGATAAAACAATAATATCTCCATGGAGACAAGCAGATGGTGGACCCTCCCCCAGAAAAGTGCACCTTTTATCAGGAATATTTCAGCTTCCTGTTTATAGGCAACATTTGGAGGATTTTTCATCATTCACCAGATGCAATAGTTTGTTTTGAATTAATCACTATGGTAATGGCCCTAATTTTTCATCATTCTGAAACCCATGGGATGACACCTGCCTCTCAGATAATGCAGTGATTTGATAATTTTACCCTGGATACCCTTCTAGTAATACTTTCTGCATGTATCCAGGCAGTTAACATTAGAGATCGACTGATATGTGATGATACAGATTGTTTAGAAACCAGAGGAACTGATAGCCAATAACATCTGCTGATATTTTTGGACTGATATATAGGCAACCTTGTTTTAGTCAGATTTTTGCAGTACCCTCATAAGACCGTTCAAATAAAGCTTTAGGCAAGTATTTTTCATGCATATTTAGGCAGCTGGTTGGGCCAAACTAAATATTGGCCTCTGCTGGAGATGAAATGTTGATAGCCGATTTAGTAAAAAGTGCACATTTCCGCCTGATATATGAACCAACTGATACAATATCAATCTATCTCTAATTAACATCATACATTTTGGCTTTCTTATCCAATCATTTTGATGTAATTAAAGAAAATATCATAGAACATGTACAACCATACACAGTACCCCTGCAGCGACAGTAGTAGGTCTTTGAATACATTTTCCTGGGGGCTTTATCTTCACAATGGAGCTTGTCTTACAAAGGTCAAGAGACACAACCATTCTCATAAGTTGTCCAGACACAACGCTTAGACTGTTTAGCAAGCTTGTGTGTTAAATAAAAAAACAAAAACAAAACAAAACTTTGATTATTTTTGTTTGAATAACCAAACTGCTGTCCACCAGCCTCTGTTCTCACCCTGTCCGCCGGTCTCCCTGGCAGGTATCAACAAAGGCAGCTGCTTCCGGATCAACCATTTTCCAGAGGACAATGACTATGACACGGACAGCTCGGAGTACATCTTACGTAAGTTTATCTCCAGACGCTTCTACACCCTTCAATATTGTCCCCGTGATGATGGAGTTATCACAAGGCCCCCTAATGTGTCGTGACATGCCCGGCCCTCCCCCACACTGATGTCATATATAGCCAAGGATGGGGAGATGAGGTGTCTCTCTCTCTAGTTCAATGAATACAACGGTGGGAATTGTGGCCGCTCCAAAATTGTCCAAACTACGTGGGCTGGGTTTGTTATTACAGTTCAAACAAAATCATTTATTTCGCCTCTTGGCAACACATTGACTTTGAATTAACTCCCACGCATGCCTCGTTATCAATGGACTGTCTCGGGCTTTGTCTCATATCCGGTGTTTTTCTGTGAGCCATCATTAAACAGGCTGTATCAGTGCTGAGATATTATTGTGGCTCTGTATCCACCAATGTTTAATTAGATTGTCCAAAGGTTCATCTTCACCAGTCCCAAAGAGGACTATTACATTCGCCTGCTCAATTATTATCATAACTTTTTTGTTCTCAGTATCAGGAAGTAGCATCATATATTCAGAATAATAACTTTAACTGTAACTTTAACTGTATTCCAGTACAGTTATTCTTTCATTTGATATATCAGAATATAGTCATTTTCTGGAAATAATAGAAATACCTTGCAATACTTCAAGGGGCGACACCAGATATTTTTGGTTCAAGAAGCTATGGGGATGCGAGTGCACCCCCCACCCCCTACCATGTTTGATTTGCTGTTTTAAACAGCCTGAAATTGTGGTTTGTGGTCTGTAGTGAACATTCAATTATTTCATTCTTGTCACATTTTAGTCATTCTGTGGTTTGAACATTTTTAGCTGAGATTGAATGTCTTATGAAAATGAAATCTAAAGCTATATGGGTGCATTGTGCCCCAAAATCTATTTAATGTTGTAATATCCAAAAAAATACCAGCAGTTGTGTTTTGCATCATTTGTGATTGTTGCAGTAGCTTAATTTTACATATTTTTGTTTATCACCCTTTGCAGATTTGCTCCCTGTACATTGTGAAGGTCTTCTGTTGAGATAATCCTTACATAATAGAGCATATCATGACTGCAGCTGTAGTGTTGATGGTTTAATGTGTGTTTTCTTGTGTGGGTAGGAATCGTGCGGGCCTCCAGTCTGTTCCCCATCCTCAGCACCATCCTCCTGATGTTGGGGGGTCTGTGTGTGGCGGTGGGACGCATCTACAGCAGACGAAATAACATCCTCCTCAGCGCTGGCATCCTCTTTGTTGCTGCAGGTATGACATTATTACTGCATTCTGATAGAAAAAGAGTAGACGTTAAGGGCAAATGCATTTATTTATATCCTGGAATGTGTTAAAGGGACCATACTACCATATTTTCCGCACCATAGGGCGCGCTCTTAAGCCTCCAACCCCATGAAAAAACGACTGCACGCCCCGCAATCCAGAGCGCCCTATACACGAATCCACTCGGGTATCCCAGCATGACTTCAGTAAATTACAAAGCCGCACCACCCGCAGCACTCGCAAACATACACGGAGCAGACAACGACCGCACAGCGAAACACACCCGCAGCCACACTCATCACTCCATGCGGACAAGGAATGGAATGGAGGAACGAATCGAAAAAGCGAGTGCAATGTGCCACTTCTAGCCACAGCTGAACAACTGAGTCACTGCGAACACGCCAACAATCCTGCGGTCCCAGACAGCACCCTCCCTACACGCCACAATGGAACAACACTGAGAGTCACCGTGAATGCGCCAAACAAAGTTCGACTGACCCATCTAACTGTTGTGTTTCATTTCAAGTCCGGTGTGGTTTATTTGTGAAAAAAGTTCGAACATAGACCATTCAATGACAGTGCACCTTATAATCCAGAAGGCCCTGTAGTGCGGAAAATATGGTACTCTATTTTCTGATCTATGTTATAATGTTGTTTCCTCATCACAAACAGACCTGGACTTGTGTTTTGTTTCATTCACACAAACCCTGCATATTTAAACTGAGTTATTCTCTCCATCAGAAAACACTCTGTTCCACCTTGTGATGTCATGTGGTAATACAGGAAGTGCTCCACTGTGTTTTTAAACTTCATACACCCTCACTACAATCATTTGGATAATTTCAGCCTTGGAAATGCCCATCTCTACTGAACAAAAGGTAACACTTCATGATATCACAAACTGGAAAGAGCATTCTGAGATCTGGAGATGTAGGCAGACTAATAAAGAATTATTCAAACATTTGTCAATGAAACAGAACACACCTCCAAATATGTTTTTGAGGAGGTAGCAGCATTCTAACACAGCTTAAAGCTTACAAGAGTCAATTCTGTGTCAAATGGACCAATTCCTGAGCAACAAACGTGATATAAACCAAATGTTTTTCTCTGTATAGTGAGGTATTACTAGTAGTGTCGTAGTACTTGAGACCGGCCTCGAGACAGCTTTTTACAGACTTGGTCTCATCTCGGACTTGACCGCATTTGGACTCGGTCTTGTCTCTGTCTTGAAGGTGCTTGGACTCTGTCTTGTCTTGGTCTTGAAGGTGCTTGGACTCGGTCTTGTCTCAGTCTTGAGGTCTGACACTCGACAAGTGATAAAATGGAGCTAGATTTATAAAAACATTGATATATATTTATGCCAAAATAACTGTAAAATACAAATAAATGTCAAAAATTACAAAGATGCTCTTGAATTGGTCTCGATGGGCTGTGGTCTCTGTCTTCTCTTGGTCTCGACCTTTAAAAGTCTTGGCCTCGGCATGGTCTCAACCCACAGATGTCTTGGACTTGTCCTGGTCTTGGGACCCTGTGGTCTCGGACAGGTCTTGGTCTCGATTAGTGCGGTCTTGACTACAACACTAATTACTAGTATAGTGATTGATGTCTGAGTAGAGTGTCACGTGTTAGCATGTTGCCTAGCATGGTTCTGCACCTCTTATTCCCAATATGCTCATCGTTTTCTTACAGCCTTCCCACATCCATCCATTTTCTCTAATTGGCAGCGACACATAGTTGATATTCAGAGGAAAGCAGAAGGTGAAAGGGTGGAGGAAAGGTGTGAATGTTCAGGAGTTCTTGTTAATAATCTCAGTCAGAGCTTCCTCCTTGAATTACAATGTGAAGAGCTTTTCACCTCCCTGTAACTTTAAATACACACCCATGATGTCAATACTGTTTCACTAACCGCCAGTTATTGCTCATTTATTTGCTTTCACTTTGTACATGCACATATAGAAATATTCTGATTCATACCTAGGAGTAATTATGGGATCCATGTCTTATCGGGGCAGTTATGTCAAATTCTTAGGCAGATATTTTGGTTACATTGATGTATTACAGCAATTAAGTTCTAAGTTCAGTGAAGTGGATAAATGGACCCTGGTATATCAAGAGGGGTGTTCAGCAATGCTAATGAAATGAACTGTGCAAACATTTTCTATAGTAACATAAAAAAGAGAATGTGTTGATATTACAGTTTCAGATGAGAGGCAGAAGTTTGTATTGTTTTATTTAAAAATTGACCAATATTTAAAGGACTTATACTACGGAAAATTGACTCTTGTGAGCTTTGAGCCATGTTGTAATGCTGTTAAACATACTTGAACTTGTGTTTTCCTTCATTCACAAGTGTTTGAGTCAAGTCTGTCTACATCTCCAAAGCTCAAACTACTCTGTTCCATCTTGTGATGTCATGAAGTGGTGGACTTCAAGTTAACATTTACCTTTTACCTTTATTTCAGTAGAGATCAGAAATTCCACGGCTGAATTATCCAAATGATTCTAGTGAAGGTGTAATGAGTTTACAAACACAGGGGAGCACATCCTATATTACCTTATGACATCACAAAGTGGAATGGCTTCTGTCTGAGAGAAGAACTAAATATGCAGGGTTTACGTGTTAAACATGTATGACTGAAACTAAAGCCAGCTGCAGGTATGTTTTTCTAACGTTCTTTCTAACTAACCACACTTGACTCTTCTAAATTAAAGGTGCCCTATGTACATTTTTGGTGGTGGTCTGTCCCACTTTGCCTGGAATTTTCCCCAATATGGTATTAAACATGTTCATTTATTCAATTACAGGTGTTGTTACTGAGAAAGAAACTTGGAAACATGCACTTATCTTCAGTGCTATACTATGGAACATTCTTGTTAAAACTATAACAGAGGAGACATGTGGCCAACCAGGAAAGTTACATCGTGCACTTTTAAACACAGCTTTCTGTTATATGTTTGGTAAAGTTTTATTCTCTCTTCAGTTTGAAGCTTAGTCTTAGCTTTTTCTTTCTTTTTCTTTTTACCTCCTTTACATGTTTCAGCTCCTTCCTGTAGCTTTCCTCAGAAGCATCATGTTATGGTGTAGGAACATGTCTTGTAGGCTGCTGTAATTGGTTTTATAATATTAATATAATCTTTATTTCTAAAGCACTTTTAAAAACAAGGTTTACAAAGTAAAGTAAAACTGTACAGACAGCAAAAACAGTACGGAAGCATAAAAAAGCATACAGAAAGTGTACAAAAACAGACAAAGAGGCAGATCAGTTAACACAATAATCAAAAATAGGAAGAAACAATTAAATAAATGATAATACATAAATTAACAAAATCTAATTAAATTAATAAGTCAAACTAAAACCAGTTAAAGGAAGTCCAAATAAACAATGAGTTTTAAAAGAAGTTATTTAAAAAATTGTACTGATGGTGTAAGCCTTATCTACTCAGGCAGGTTGTTCCAAAGCCGAGGCGCTTGGACTGAAAAGACTTGATCGCCATTTGTCCGGAACCTGGACTTTGGAACAGTCGCAGGGACCTGCCTGAGGATCTAAGGCTGCAGGAGGGCTCATACGTGATTAAAAGTTCTGAAATGTAACTTGGTGCAAGACCTAAAGGAGCTTTAAAAGTGATCAGTAAAAAAAAAAATTCTAAAACACACAGGCAGTCAGTGAAGGAAAGCTAAAACAGGGTAATGTGTTGATATCTGTTAAAAGCAGATCCAGATGAATTTGGTGGAGAGGAGGGAGTTGCAATAGTCTAAACGGGAGAAGATAAGCGCATGGATGATTTTTCAAGATCAGGACTGGAGAGGATATGGTTGATTTTGGTAATTGTACAGAGCTGGAGAAAACAAGATTAGGTGACTTTTTATGTGAATGTGAGTCAAAAATTACACCAAGGTTTCTGTCAGCAGGGGTGATGTTGGGAGCAAGAGGGCTGAGACTATTGCTGATATGGGAGGTGGACTGGGGAGGACTGATTATAATGATCTTGGATTTGGAGCTGCTGAGGTGTAGGATGTTCTGTGCCAACCAACTGTTCAAGTCATTGAAGCAGTTTAACACAGCAGCGAGGCTCCCGGGATCATTTGGTCTCAATGGGAGGTAGATCTGTTTGTTGTCAGCATAGTAGTGGAAGGACACATTATGGCGGGCTATAATATGTCCTAGGGGGAGCATATAAATAGAAAATAAAATGGAACCTAAAGTACAACCTTGTGGCACACCACAGGTAATGGGGGCAGAGGAGGAGGTAAAATTGCCTATAGTGACTGCAAAAGTTCTGTCTAAATAATAGGAATAAAACCAATCAAATCCAGTGTCTCGGATGCAAACCCAGTTTTTGAGGTGGTTCATTAAAATTGCATGGACAGCAGTATCAGAAGCGGCGTTTAAATCTAAAAGAATTAAAATCAAGCACTCTCCTCTGTCTGCGAGTACAAGAAGATCATTTGAGACTTGAGGAGGGCTGTTTCACTGCTGTGTGATGCTTTAAAACCAGATTGAAATTTCTCAAAGATGTGATTTCTATTCATAAAATCTAAAAGCTGGTTAGAAACAACTTTCTCTAAAACTTTGGATAAAAACTGAATCTTTAAAATTGGTATAAAATTATTCAAATCAGAGATGCTTAAATTTGTTTTTTTTTTTCTATTGCTGGAGCACAACATGTTTAAAATGGGATGGGACAAGGCCTTCAGACAGAGACTGGTTGTTAATAGATAAAATACTGGGTTCAACCACACTGAAAATATCTTTGAGGAATTTGGTGGGTATGACATCCAGATTGCACATGGTCACTTTCTTGTGGGATAAAACATCAGCTAAGGAAGAAAGGGAAAAAGGAATAAAATTAGTAAAACAATTAAAATCCAGAGCTTCTTTATTTACATAGATAGATCTCTTGTGTGTCATAAGGTGTATGCTCCGGTTTATGCTCTTTGACTTTGTGGATCTTGACGCCCTCTCTGATCCAGCTGTGGTATTTGTTACTTTTGGAATGATGACCCTAGCATTGTTCCAGGCCATAATTTGATTTTGTATCTTGCAATGGTTGGACATGGACGATTTCAGATTTTCCTGTTCTGTTTGTTATTTTATCTGTTATAGGTTATGTCTTATAGCTTGATTGATTGACAATTCAATTATTATTTTTTTGATTTAGGTCTGAGTAACATCATTGGCATCATCGTTTACATCTCCAGTAACGCCGGCGACCCCAGCGACAAGAAGGACGAGGACAAGAAGAACCAGTACAACTACGGCTGGTCTTTTTACTTCGGGGCCCTTTCCTTCATAGTGGCCGAGTCTGTGGGAGTGCTGGCGGTCAACATTTACATCGAGAAAAACAAAGAGACCCACTTCAGAGGCAGACACGAGTTCATCAAAACCACCTCATCCTCCTCGCCATACTCCCGCATCCCAAGTTATCGTTACCGTCGGCGACGATCACGCTCAAGCTCTCGGTCCAGCAACCCGTCGCGTGAGCCGTCTCCAGTTGGGATGAAGACAGGAGGGGTTATGGGGATGGGGGACATATCACTGTACTCACTCCCCCGGGACACTTTGAAGGGAGGGGGGAAGAACTCAGGCCACTACAGTCCAGAGCGAGAAAGAGAGGGCTTTCTGCAAGTCCACAACTGCTTTCAAAAAGACCTCAAAGATGGAGTAAACAGAAGGACCACGCCAGTATGAGTGGTGTTTTACCCACCTAACAAGCACCTGTAGGTCTCTGACAGTGATTCATGGAGATGTTTTAGTAGGGTTGAGCAATTATTCACATTTTAATCAAGATCTAGATTCAGCCATTTCTAGTTGTCAATTATATGCTTGAGTCTTTTTAATCAGGGGATCAATAGCCAGTAAAAACAGCCAGTAAAAACATGTGGTTTGGAGAAGAAACAGTAAAAGTCTGCCTTGTTTATGTTCAGGAAATAACTATTGAAGGCAATGTTTTTGAATATGACAAAATTGAATCAAATAGAGAATAATGAGAATTTTTAAGTAATAATGCCCTGCTCTGTTTGGCTACAGGAACTACATACTAAAATAATTTTTGACTGGACATTTATTTAACCTGGAAAATCCCACTGAAACATGAAGTTTCTTTCATACTGAGAGAAAAAGGACCTTACACATGCATCCTGAATTTCGCACTTACGGTCATCATGCAATGCACTGGGAAGGATCCTCCAAAAAAGTGAGCATCAAACCGCCACGTTTGATTTCCCAGTGGGATGTGTCTATTGTCAAAGCCAATCTTTTCAAGTCTTTTGAACCATATCGCTTTTGTTTCTGGTTCTGATATTGTCATATTTTAGTTATGGGATTCGGACATCGTAATTGTGTGGTTGTTAGATGTCCTAACAGCGGACAATGGGCTTTGCAATCTCCAAAAATGCAAAAGGAAATCAGATCTGTGTGACTGCAAACCTCTGTTTCCCTTCCCAAAAGAATGGAAAAATAGTGAAATGCGAAGGCGATGGGCAGTATTGATACACAGGAAGGACGAAAAAGGTAACCTTTGGCTGTCTAAGAAATCATCCCGATTTTGCAGTGAAGACTTTGTATGTGGAGCGCCATCAAAGCAAAATCCCAATCCCTTGCTCAACCTTAGTTACGAATTTAAAAAGTCACTGCTAGGGATGTCCCCATCACATTTTTTTGCCTCCGAGTCCGAATAATTTGATTTTGAGTATCTGCCGATACCTGAGTCCTGATCCGATACGTCTATAAAATTATTAAATAAATTAAGAGCAAAGAATAAGATCCAGGATGTGTGGGGGGATCAGATTGTGTTGACTTCAATGTATAGTATTTGGGCTGAACTTATGAAAAATCAAATGTCCAAAACTTAAATTTTTTATTAACTTTTCTAACCATGCACCATCATTGTTCAAAATCTTGACTTTTCACAGTCTGGTCTTGGAATGTGTAACTTAGTAAACTTAATAAACTGGACAAAACAGGAACCAGACCAGAATCAGATTAGACCTGAGACTAGACTCTGCACAATCTACAGTTTGTATGTTTGATATTATATGGAAGCCTGTGCATTCTGTTTTAAACATTTAGTCTCGTCTATGAAATCCAAATAATACAAAATCTTATCAAATAAAAACGAGATGACAGAAACCCCACAGCCTCTCTCCCCCGCCCGCCCCCACTCCCCCACACCGCCACTACATCCACAAACCCACCACAGAGCACGCACTGCACCATCGGTCCCACCGCTCAATAGACACTTCCTGCCGCTTTTCCCACCCTCTCCGCCAAAAGTGCCAACTCCGTTGCGCAACATGCAAACAAACAGCGTCGTGTGATGACGCCATCGGCCGTGCAGGTGTGAACACGGGCCACAGAACCCCAGGTAACAGCGCCCGAGTACGGCACGGCCCAAAAGTCTCACCGAAAGTGCGCCTCTAGTACAGCAGGCGCTGGGACAGACAGTCGCGCTAACTGGACGTCCCTGAGTAAATCCCGCGTCTCAGTAAAAAAAAAAAAATCATCTCTTGTGTGTTGTGTGTCCTGTATGTTATATGCATATATTATTTATCCGATACCTGATCGAACCATAACGGCTGAGTCCGGATCGAGTCCGCAGTCACGTGATTGGCGCCGATTTCCGATCACGTGATCGGATCAGCACAACCCTAGTCACCGCTAAAGCGAAAGGCATCAGCTGTTCGCCAAGAAACATCTTTCACTGCAAAGCGACCAAGACAAGATGTTGCTGTAAAGCCAGTCGAACAAGAAAGTGCAGGCTCAGCCTGCTTGTCTTCTGCACCTCTCGTTTAACAAATGGGATTTTGCTTTGTTGGCGCTCCACATACAAAATGTTCGCTGCAAACTTGGGATGATTTTTTTAGGTAGCCAAAGGTTACCTTTTTCATCATTCCTGTGTATCAATACTGCCCATCGCCTTCGCTTTTCACTATTTTTCAATTTCATTGGGAAGGGAAACAGTTTGGACAAAGGTTTGCAGTCTGATTCCCTTTTCTGCAGTTACAGACTTTGCAAATATTCAAAGCCCATTTTTAAAGCAGTTTCCATGGTTCGGACATCCAACAACCACACAATTACAATGTCCGAATCCCATAACTAAAATATGACAATATCAGAGTCAAACAAAAGCGATATGGTTCAAAAGACTTGAAAAGATCAGCTTTGACAATAGACACATCCCACTGAGGAATCAAACATGGTGGTTTGATGCTCACTTTTTCAGAGGATTATTCCCAGTATGCATTGCGCGATGACCGGAAGTTTGAAATTCAGGATGCATGTATTGACTTTACATTGTAAAATTGTCACCCCTGCAGTGAGCCTCATCACTGTGGTCTTAAAATGTTCGTATGGAACTCAGCTTACATGCATCCTGAATTTCGGACTTCCAGTCATTGTGCAATGCATACTGGGAAGGATCCTCTGAAAAAGTAAGCCTCAAACTGCTATGTTTGATTTTCCAGTAGGATGTGTCTATTGTCAAAGCCGATCTTTTCAAGTCTTTTGAACCATATCGCTTTTGTTTCTGATTCTGATATTGTCATTTTAGTAATGGGATTCGGACATTGTAATTGTGTGGTTGTTGAATGTCCTAACAGAAGAAACAGCTCAAAAAATGGGCTTTGAAAGTTTGCAAACTCAGATCTGCGTGATTGCAAACCTCCATTCAAACTGTTTCCCTTCTTAGTGAAATTGAAAAATAGTGAAAGGTCGAAGGCATTGGGCAGTATTGATACACAGGAAGGAGAAAATAGGTAACCTTTGGTTGCCTGAGAAATCATCCCAAGTTTGCAGTGAAGATTTTGTATGTGGAGCGCCAACAAAGCAAAATCCCATTTGTTAAACGAGAGGTGCAGAAGACAAGCAGGCTGAGGTTGCACTTTCTGTTTCGACTGGCTTTACAGCAACATCTTGTCTTGGTCGCTTTGCAGTGGAAGGTGTTTTTTGGTGAACAGGTGATGCCTTTCGCTTTGGCGGTGACTTTTTAAATTTGTAACCAAGGTTGAGCGAGGGATCAGGATTTTGCTTTGATGGTGCTCCACATACAAAATGTTCGCCACAAACTCAGGATGAGGATGAGGATGACCAAAAAGGAAACCAAAAGGTTTCCTTTTTGGTCCTTCCTGTGTATCAATACTGCCCATTGCCTACGCATTTCACTATTTATCAATTCCGTTGGGAAGAGAAACAGTTTGAACAGAGGTTTGCAGTCACACAGATCTGATTCCCTTTTGCAATTATGGGGTTCGCAAACTTACTAAGCCCGTTTCTCGAGCCCTTTTCCACTGTTAGGACATCCAACAACCACACAATTAGGATGTCAGAATCCCATAACTAAAATATGACAATATCAGAACCAGAAACAAAAGCCATATGGTTCAAAAGACTTGAAAAGAATGGCTTTGACAATAGAATAATTCCCACTGACATGATCACTTTTTGGAGGATCCTTCCCAGTATGCACTGCATGATGACCAGAAATCTGAAATTCCGGATGTATGTATCGGAGCAAGAGTCGATAGAACCGAGAGTGCCCTCCATGCTCAATTCCTGTTTGGAACATAGTGGTAGTAGCAGGTTAGAAATGTCCATATATATATATATATATATATATATATATATATATATATATATATATATATATATATATATATATATACAGTCTATGAGGCCAACACGTTTTTAGTGGTAGGGGAAACTATACGCAAACACAGGGAGAACATGCAAACTCTGCACAGAAAAGCACCACCTGACCTTTTTTGCCACAGTGCCGCCCAAATAATCATTCACATTCACTTTTCCCAGGTCAGTATGAATGAAGGGCACTGCTTGTAGCTCCACAAAAAAAAACAAAAAAAAAAACTGAACAACTGAGTTAAACAAAGAAAGAGAAAACTGGATTTAGGCAATCAAAAGACTCTTTCTATTGTTGTCGTTTTAAAATTACTGTGGACCACTTGTATGTTTTGTGTAAACAATATTATCTAACTTGATTACAGATTTTTGGTTCAGATGAAAGCCATTCATTACTGCATTTTTAAATCGTCAACTATGCTTTAATGTTACTTGTATAATGTGTTGTGATTTCATACTTTGTGATCTCCCACTTTGTTTTCATGTTTTGTGGACTTTTTAAGACTACAGGACTTATTCTGTAAATACCTACTATGTTTTTGCCACATATTTTCCCAACTATAATCCAAATATTAAAGGTTGTATAGAGGATTTTCCAAGGAACGAGAAATCCAGCGACTGTTTGTCCTTTTTCAAATGTTGCGCATGCGTGAAACCACCCCCCCCTCCCCTACAGCTCCCTACGTAGAAACGCCTCCTCCCGCCTCCTCCTTACGCCAGAAACAGGTTTGTTTACAGCTGGTGCGCTGCACATGACTTGTAAACAACTAACTACAGTGTTGGTTAGGCAAGGCGGAGAAGTGAGGAGCGGGGGGAGCGGGTGCGCGGACATTTCGTGCGCAGACGAGAAGTGAGGAGCAGGGAGAAGAGCGGAGCGGGGAGCAGGGAGAGGAGAGAGGAGAGGGGAGCGGTGCGCGGAGATTCCGTGCCCGGAGAAGTGAGGAGCAGGGGGAAGAGCGGATCGGGCAGCGGGGACAGGAGCAGGAAAGGGGTGCAGAGAAGGTTGCGCGGAGATTCAGTGTGAATGAACTAGCTACAACACGCAGCAGCAAGCGGACTCTTTCTTTCTTTTCAGACATAGGATATCGCTTTCGTGTCCTGAAAAACGTTTGACTAGCTTTTGGAAATAAAGTAAGTTTTCATAATAAGCAGAAGTGACCTGTCCAGGAGTAATTTGGCGACCAATGCGTCAGTCTTTAGACCCTGCGTCTGCTTCAGTTGCGCCATCGCTGGAATGAATCTTCAAGAATCAGTCATTAGTTTGGCTTCGCTGCTTTTCCCCTTGTCTTCTTCTTTCAGCAACCTCAAAAACGGACTTTCTTTTGCGGCTAACTGCTCCTGGATTCTTGTCGCCATCGCAACAAACTTTGTGCTAACTGCGAGGAAGATATAGGTCAAAAAAAGCCGCTAAGAACTGTTGCGTTGGTGGAGTAAACAGCGTCTGTGCGGCTTGCGTCTGTGGACTGCGTGACAGGCGTACGCAAACCACGTACCGGCGGCGCGCAGGCAAGTCAGTTACGCTAGAAACGTAGGGAGATTGATTGACAGCCTGTCAACTAACAGATAACGAGGCAGTGTCGTTATCTATTGGCAAATGTTTAGCTGGCCCCACCACGTCCAGAGTTGATGAATTTTTATTCTCTTTTTTTTGGTCATCATAATCACAAGGCTACTGCATCTCTATAATGCTATCATTGACAATTTGAAACAAAAAAAAATCCTCCATACAACCTTTAAGAGAGAAAAGAGAGAGGAATATATATATATATATATATATATATATATATATATATATATATATATACATACACACACACAAACACACCGAGGTTGTTGGTCTGACATAGTTCTTATTTGCAATGCACACTCTGAATTCCTCCTCCCTCATACAAGTCACTGTAGAATTTTGCTGAATTTCTGCACTCACTAATCTAGACTTTTTACACATATGGATCACATGACAACTATATTGTATCAGTGTTTTCTTCAGAGCAGCAAAACCTTTGGAAATGTGTATATGGGATTTTATATGATGCAAATATGTGATTTTGTTTTTGTCGATCTCTAAAGTGCTGTCCTCTTTTTCTTATTCTAAGTGGTGCTAACTCCTCCTGCAAACCTTTGATCGTCTTTAAGCCTTCTCCTCTGCCATTTCTGTAGCACTAACTGTGAGTATGACAGCATATTAAGTGTTCTCTTTGATCACTGCCACACTGAGACATATTCTATCTGTAAATACAGTCGTGATGTAGAGAGTATGTCTTTTGTACGCTCAGGGATGACGTACAAGCCAATCACTCCACTTATAGACATGTGGAGCTTATTTAAGCTTTGCCAGACTGTTAGCGTCAGTGTAAAACAGAGGTGAGAACGTGGTGTGGCTGTTAATTAACATTAGTTTCTTCAGTGTCTTTTGGCTTTTGTGTTCAAAGGTATGCCTGATACTGGTTTGTGATTTTGAAAAACAGTTGTTTATAATGCCGCAATGTTTAATTTTTGTATTTATTTTATTCACGTGTACTCAAAGTATCTATTCTGTGAAACTTTGTTCAACAAAACCAAGTTATACAAATGAAAATTACTTTGATGTTTTGATTATTTTATGGACAGATTCTGAGGAAAGGTTTTGGCTTTCTAGGTTTAGATTTTATTTGGTCAAGACTTGATTTGCACCATAGAATGGTCTGTCTGAATATTAGTCTTTACTTTTTTCTACATTTAATAAACTGCCGTTATTATTCCTCATGGCCTTTTATGTTCACTTGTGAAAGTGTTCAGTAAGCAATTGACTAATTATGTTTACTGTAATTAAGGGTGTGAGCCTCAAAAGAAAAGATTGAGCCCTGGCTTTGTTGATGTAAATTTGTGGAAGTTTGTAGTCTCTATTTGATCCATCCTTTAATGCCACTGAGGCCACCAGTCTGGAGTAGTGTGTGACCGCAGCACCCCTCTAGGCTCATTACATGTTAAAAGTCACCATTAACTGAAGAGAAAAATGTCTTATAGTCAAAGGGGATTTAGTAGTTAAACATTTGGAGACTGTGATGGACGTGAAGTTCGTGAGGTCTCGTGGACATTACTCATTCTGGAGCAGCATGCTTGACTGGACCCTGTGGCAGCTCACAGTGTGGTTTCCACATGAATATGTTTAGCTGCGGAAAATTGGTTTAATTTGGTGGTGGGTTTGTCACTGAGTTGCCCCAGGCATTTAAACACAACATAGCTTCAGAAGCCCAGGGTCATGGGCCCTCTTCCAGCTACAGCTGTCACTCTGGGCAATTCAGTAAAAAAGGAAGACTAGAATTTTCAGTAGGTGTCTTGGCAAGTATTTTTAGTGATGCTGCTATATTAATGTTTGTAAATCACCAGTGGTTGGAGAGATGAATGAGACAGAAAACCCAAACTGAACAAAAATATGCAATGAGGCAATCCACATTTTTGGACCATGTTTTTGTTGGAAGAATGCAGACATTTGCTGGTTATTGATATACAATATTATATTGTAGCCATTAGCCAGAATCTAACTTAAGCTCCCTGGCAAATAATAATAATAAATAATAATACATTGGTTTTATATAGCACTTTTCATAGTAACATAAAAATGCTTCACAATAAAGTAGCACTAAAACAAGGACAGGACAAACAGTAATGGGGAGCAGTCATATGTGGGGGCTGTAGGCTCTGAGGAAAATGTGTGTTTTGAGCAGTTTTTTGAAGGTGTTTAGTGAGTCTGAGTTTCTGAAGTGAAAGGGGAGAGAGTTTGAGAGGGTGGGGGCGGCCATGGCAAAGGATCGACAGAGCTTTTCCCATGCTAATTACAACTGTTTTATGAACATGACACAAATGAACAGCCAGCTGCTGTAAGTATGAAGGTTCAAAGAACATTTGCCATAGAATGGATTGATAGTTGTGGGGCAACATTGTAAAAAAAATACAAACTGACAAAGTGAGAGGTATAGTATGCTGACCCACATAAAATAAAATACTCTAAAGTTTAGGAAGCATTGTTAACGAAGGCCCAAAAGTTTTACCCAATGCTGTATAAAGTTGAACCATTTGAATGTGATTGCCTGGGATCATGCTGATATTTTCATCCCTAATAAAGCCGCGTGTCCCTGGCCTGTTGTGCTCCAGTGAAATGTCTGGCCCGGTAATTGAGAGGGAAATAGCGAGGTCACCTCTCCATGTGGCCGCTGAGGCAGCAGACGGGCTTGTTAGCAACTAAAACTCACAGCACAGGATAAATAATGTAACAAGGTCTTATTGTGGCTCTGCTTTGGTTGCTTTGGGAAGAAATCTGAAAAAGTTTGCCATTTTCAAAAAAAAAGAGAGAGAGAGGGAGAAGTAAAAATGTCTGCTGTCTAAACACTGTAACATACTGATGATGATATGATAATATGTTATGATAATGGTACACCTAATTACCCTTTTTTCTAATATAATTAATTATTGAAGAAACAATGCAATAGCATTGCATTTGAATTAAAGCAACATGGTAATATTTACAACAGCTACTGCTAGCTTAATATTGTTTATTTTTGCCCACAAACACATTATTTGAGTAGTTTATCTCAACAGACTAACTAACTAACCAGGGGAATATCCATTTATTTAATTTAAAATATCCTCAACCCCTCTAAGCAAGTGTTGGTGTTAACCCAATCTCTTCTCTGACAGCAAGAAGGTAGAAATAGAATGACAAGTAGACATTCGGGCTTTTAAAGAATATATAACAATAGTTTTGGGCCTTTAATTTTTTTTTTGGGGGGGGGGGTCCCATGTGGGACCTTTGTGAATGCAAGGTTTTACACCAGATGCCCTTCCATAACTAGTACTTATGATACAAAACTTGTATCACAAGGAAATAGAGCCAGACCGATATGGATTATGTTGTGGCCGATATGAAACCGATAAAATGGGAGTTGGAGCTGCCGATAGCCGATATAATCGCCGATATATTTAGTGATGTAAAAATTCACTGTAAATCTTGAATTGTTTAAAAAACTTAGGTTTGGCTCTAATGGATTTTAAATTGGGTTTATTTAGGAAACATTTATTGTTATTCTGACACTTTATGTCATATTTACAAACAGTAGATCACAGTCTAGCTACTAGTGACGGGTAGTAGGACTAAACCAAAACAGAACCAGGACTGAGTGTCGGGACTCAGTCTCTATCTCTCTCCTTCACTCGAGCCCAAGATTAGTCCTGGTGTATTCATTTTATGCTGAACTACAGCCAAATATGCACTTTTTTTTTTTATCCTATGCACACGCATAGCTTCGTTTTCAGCCGCTGCCCGCTGTCAAACTACGGGTCTACATGCGGTGTGAAGAAAAAAAAAAGTGAGAGAAAGAGAAAACACGGCTCCCAATAAGCAGCAGGCTCCCGTCGTTCGCTTCAAAGAGCCGGATCTAAGAGCCGTTTCGTTTGCGAAGGACCCATCACTACTAGCTAGTAAAGAAACTACCGCTATTAGCCTGTAGCCATAAATACGTGTACGCTGCGGTAATTAATCATATGCATAGATGTGGATCATTCACACGTCTATTCACAGCTGATTTACATATCAATACAGGTCCAGTAACAAATATACGGCCAATATAGTCACTTTACAATAGGCCAATAGAAAACAGCCTGTTTATGTGCGGGAGCTACAGCAGCTAATTGCTAACCAAAAACTAGCTTCAAAGTCGATGTATTTCCAACACTCACCGCCCACACAGGCTCCTCCTCACATCACAAGTCTGCACTAATAAATGTCCTTTTAATCCAGACTCAAACCGGTTGTCCGTAAAAAGAATATAATCTCAGTGTTGCGCACAGCTGCCGGTGTAAACAAGAGCACGTGAGTGAAGTGACATGACTTTGGGGGTGTGTTCAGGGACAGTATGGACACAGACACACACAAATGACTCTGATGCGGAGCCACATATTAGGACATTGATCTGTCTGTAAATTGAATTAAGTTAACATAATGTAGAGAGTCTAATCTTTATAACGAGGTATAACATGCCCACACGAAATATCGGCCCATATCAGCAAGCATATCGGCCGATAGCCGATATATCTTCAGAAGCCCACATCGGCTGATAATATCGGCCAACTGATATATCGGTCGGACTCTACTAAGAAAGGTGACAACACCAGTATAACAAAGGCAAAGGATGTATGAACAAAGCTCAGAGATTTAAGAGCATTTATTTTACATTTCACTATCCTGATTAGAAACAAATATTGTGATACTTACTTTTTTTATGAAATGTAAAGATCAGAGTAAACTAAACTGTGTATTTGATCATCTCTTTCCACTGTGTCAAATTGTGTTGCTGTAGTCATTTTGAATATACATGTCTACAGCTGATGTTTGTGATCTGACCTGAGATCAGGGACATACATTATTATTATTATTATATTAATTATTATTATTATTATTATTATTAGTAGTAGTAGTAGTAGTAGTAGTAGTAGTAGTAGTAGCAGCAGCAGCAGCAGCAGCAGCAGCAGTAGCAGTGTAGTAGTAGTATTTATTTATATATTTATTTATTTTATAAATGTGACTTTATTGCTCAGTTGATTTTTTGATACACAAACTAAAGCTGTATTTGTAATTAGTCTAATACCAAACTTGTAAATGCCCGATCTGGTCTGATCTTGTGAGCTAAGCAGAGTTGAGCCTGGTTTGTACTGAATGGGAGACTGCTGGGAATACCAAATGGCGTAGCGGGGCAGCAGTGCATACTACGTGCCCTTGGGCAAGACTTTTCAGTGATGTAGGAATGAGAATGTGTTTGTGAGAGCTCATGTATGTTCATTAACAATTACCAAACCAATAATTACAATACTCTAATACTCTCTGCTGTAGTAAACTGTCAAATTTGAAAACTGGTCACATTTACTTAAGGATTGCCCTGTCAAAGCCTATAGTGTATTGCTATTGTTCTCACACAGTCTTCAAGAATAACAGTCTTCTGTCGGGAGGATTTGCCACTAATGACACTCTTTAAGTCGTGTAGTGAGAAAATATGGAGTAGCAGCTGCTGCTCAGTATGTTGCATATGTATACCAGACTGAAAAACAAAATCTGTGAAAACTTTTGGCCAGCAGAACTTGGAATTAGGCAAGCACAACAGATTATTGCAATGATATCATCCGTGTCCACACTATTGACTAAACATTTTATACATTCAAATGATTTTCAGAGAGGATTCCATTATATTGATGTATATGCTGTTATGAATCAAAATTGCCACCAGTGATTCAAAACAGTCATTTGTGTTTACATAAGTGGCCAACGGCTCAGTTAGGCGTGACATTAGAGCAATATTGGTGCAGCAGAGCCTTAGTCATGATAAGGACCAATCAATGCACCACTGTGTTCTTTGTGATTGCAATCAATGCTGTAGTGGTTCAAGTTTTGCCGACACTATCTGTCTTCTGTGAGTGTAGTTACATTTAAATCTGCCGCATGGCTATAGGAAAGATCAAAGGTCAAACCAGCCCAAGTCAACAGGCCAGATTTTACTGTCTTGGAGAGGTCATTATGCGGATGCTGTTACTTTTGGCCAAATCTGGTCTGGACACATGTAATGAATATCCACTATCTGGATAATTTTTGTCACAGAAACTGCGTTCATCTCTCTGTGGTTCGCTATGGGCACCTCAGAACAATCTGCTGTGTAAAAAGGCTCCTTCATCATAGTTTGTAGTCCTCATTTGAACACTGTAAAAATCAAGTCAGGAAAAGTCATAATCAGGACAAATCCCAGGACCAGGAACTCTAAATGATGGAACCTACCCCTGATGTGGTGAAGGGTTGCCAAACTGTTAAGTCCCAAAGAAGAGGGGGCATACTTTGTCCCTTTCCTCCTTGTGTTTGAAACATTTATCTTGAATTGAGATGTATGTATCAGGAGCACCTCATCCTAAAATGTTATGAACAACACCCCTCTGCAATCTTTCAATTCCATCCTGTAGAGTCATGTAACTTTTCTGAACTTTTCTGGTGGAGGGTGTGCCACCTGCTTGTCTTCTTGAAGATGTTATTATTGCTTTTCTGGGAATGTTCCAAAGTATGACATTAAACATCTCTATAACCAGGAGAACAAGCCATGGACACTACTAGGCCAGGTTACAGGTCAAATCTGTGGAGAGGTGAGCCTGATCTTTGTAAGAATGTAGGTATTTTGAGATACATAAGCACCTATAACTAAATAAATGCTACTTAGATACATTTAATGCTGTACTGTGGGACATTTCAGGGAAAGCAATAATATCTCCACAGAGACAAGCAAGTGAAAACCTTCCACCAGAAAAGTTACACAGTGAAACTTTTATTCAATAGACAGAGAAATATAGAGAGTTATTTTGGAATATCATGTTCTCAAGTGTCTGCGGCATACTTGTATATTTAATCGTACACTTATCTCTGAAGTACTTAACCATGCTTATAGCACTGCCAAATAGTTCCTCAAGTTTCACTGAGCACTTTTTGACTTTGTCTTGTCCTGAGCTCACACAAAGGGGAAGTGGGTCAAAGGGCTTCTGAAAACGCTGAAGTGGGCCAAGGATTTGAACAGATAAACAGACATGCTCCACACTGTTCTTATGGTGGGGACGTACCACAGGCATGAAGCCACCTTTTCAGGGATCATTGTAAGCACGTTTTGAAGGGTGGTTTTCATTTATTGCAATTTACAATACAAATTTATGAAAGTAAGTCTGTGTTTTATATTGGATCTTGGATCACTATGCTTTAAATATTTCACCATTAACTATTGAATTGTTATTAGTTTTCACATTACCTGTATTTTAAGTAAATTCTAAGTGAATAAATTAAGTTTTATAATAGCAATTTTAAAAATGGCCAGATACTAAAGTGTTACAACAGAGTTTAGCATGTGAATGCTAAACTCTGCGACTAAAGCTACAAAAAAGGGAAAACTATCTCATTGCATTAGTTATTTCAATATTCAGATTGACAGGGTGATAACACACATGTATGTCTTATGAGCATCTCTGATAAGCCAAATTTGAAAAGCCTGAATTTTTTATGGTATAAAAGTGTATTATTAAAGTGTATTTTTGAGTTTTAAATTCTAATCTCTGGTTATGTGTTTGTGAAATCAGTCTTTAGTAAAGAAATAAAAATGGACTAGGCCTTCACTTTTGCTGGTTGCTGTCTTTAGATAATAAATTTACTTTAGTAATAACATGACATTGTCATCTGTAAGCTGAGGCCACTCCACTTGCACATGTCTAATCTTACTAAGATCACTGGCCTGTGTTACCAAACCACAATCACTACGGAAGCATACTTGGGCCAGAATTATTTCTGAAGTGACATATTGTGTGAAGCATGGGGGGACTGTTTATGTGAGTGCACTTATGGCACATTACAGACTCCCGCCCAATGTAACCGGATCAGAGCCTGGCAGCTTGACTCAGGCTCACTTTTATAGCAACCCTTTTAGAATCACCTAACAGCACAGAAGAGCTCCACGCCCATTTCCCACCATGACAGTTGGTTTGGTCATCAACTTTCCTGATCTAAGTCAACAGCTGTACTTCTAAAGCTGCAGTCTGTGAGTGGGGACTTAAAAGTAGGACACAGCAGAGTGGCCTCTTTCCCCTGTACCATAGACACAGAAGACTCACCACAGAGAAGACTCTTTTTGGCAATCCTGCTCCAGACGCTGCGAACACATCCACGAGAAAATCCATATTTTATTTCTCACAGAACAGTGAATTAAGGACTCAAAGCCATGCACAAGCGCACTAAGATCAGGATTGCCATCTTCATCCTGATGGTGGGCATGGCATGCATGTTCACGGCAGTGGTGACGGACTACTGGGCTGTGCTCAGCCCCAGGGTGGAGGTGGCCAACACGACGTGTGAGGCAGCCCACTTCGGTCTGTGGAGGCTCTGTAAGAAGCATGTGTACATCAGCCACGAGATCTTCCAGCAGGGAAAGGCCTGTGGACCAATCAGCCTGCCTGGGGGTAAGATTCTATCACACTCTACCACTGTTGAAACTACTGTGTACTGCTTTAAGCTAGACTTTTAGATTTGAACTTGAGTCGTTTTTTCATAAAACACTGTAGATTTGCTATCCAGGCTGAAAGAATCCCCCTCTCTCTCTCAGCCTGAGCTCTCTCTCTCTCTCTCTCTCTCTCTCTCTCTCTCTCTCTCTCTCTCTCTCTCTCTCTATGTACTATATATATATATATATATATATATATATATATATATATATATATATATATATATATACACACACACACACACACGCGCGCACATTTTATAGTATATAGAAAAATGTGTGTAATGAGTACATTAGTTACTGTGAGGATGTTTATGTTGCTACACATATTTCCATTATTGTTCAAACATGTATGTGTGCCAGAAATGTTAATTTTGTGGCCTGGTTATCATTGTCTTCTTTGGGGTGACAGGGTCAAACCACTAAGCCAAACACAATCAGACCGAGAATGTGTGACTCCAATGAAAATGTTTCTATGCAAGGATTCTCTCTTTAAAGATCTAGAAGATCTAAATAGTTTTAGAAATTCCAACTCCCACTGCTCAATAAACACACTATGAACATGGCTTTGAACTGATTTGCTCATGTGAAGTCACTGCGTTATAGGTCTCTGTATTAGTCGTCAGTTGGATATACAAATACTAACTCCTCAGTATTAATGTAAACATTAGATTCAGTTTTAATACTTAATGTGTACAATGGTGGCTACATTCTGTGAGAAAAGCAAATGTGAGAAGTGCACCTATAAGGAGTGTTGTCAGGTTCACTGGTCAAATGGTTATTAGATGATGTTTACCTGATCCTCACACTCATACCACACTCCAGTCAAATCCAACTTTATTTATAAAGCACAACATGTTCAACCCAATAAAAGTTTTGAGCAGTGGGGCTTTACTCAAAATATCAATATAGCAAAATATCATTGTGAGGTTCTTGGCAATACATGGATCAATACAGAGATGTGTATTGTGGTGGTACGCATATCGTAACAAGGTACAAGTATCGGGATATGTATCATATCGTGGGGTACTTTGCAATACACAGGTCTACTGAGCAGCAGGCAAAATAACAAACATACAAACTATAAAAGACTTGAGACAACATGTAGAAGCATGGCAAAGCTGACATGCATGCGTCATGTGAGCGCCCACAGGAAGAATAAACACTGTGACAAAGTACTGCACACTCACACACATGAGAGACATGAACTTTGCACAGAGCCTGACCAGATCATGTGATGTGTGTCAACTATCAAACACCACTGTGAAAGAGAACAAGACTTATAAAACTGAGGTTAAAGTTTACCAGTGATCAGATACAGAGTAGGTCCTCCCTCTTGTCTGAAGGGGGCGTGGCTCTTTAGATGCTGTTAGCCTTTGGGGAATCCTGTCAGTGACTGTTCCCAGAGCAGCTGAGTTCCTGACTCATTTGTGTGGGCGCGGCAGACATGTGCCGAGTATGCAGAATTTGCCCTGGCCCACAGGGGCATGTGGGGCAAGCCGCCAACTGTAGTGAGAGATATGTTCTAATCATGTCACTTTCCTTGGCCCTCCTTTCTCCTGGCCCTAATGGTTATTATGATCGGACCATGTTCATCACTGAGGGTTTAAAAAGAGCTTTCACAAGTCCTGCTATAGCAAATGTTGTAAAAGGTATCAGACACTTGGACTGAAGATCCACTGGCTCATCTTTGTCTCTGGACAATTCCTTTATTTGGAGTGTTTATTCAAACCATAGGCCCGCCAAGCTGTGTGTGTGTCAGATTTCAATATAAAGCAGATCCCAAACACGCTCTGGACCCTGTGGAAAATATGACACTGTGAGATGGTATCAGGACACATTGTGAAATAATGCATAGCAATGCTGGCAATGATGATCAAACTCTGTGGCAGTCTGTAATGAAATACACACAAATAGTCTTGAAAGTAAGATTAACAGATTTGTGGCCATTTTAATCCTGCTAAGACAGTGTCACAATATAGCATACTAAAAAGAGAAACTTATAGTTTTATTACAAGCCAGCTGAAAGCAGTTGCTTTAGATATAAATACAAGTGGTGTAAATACTCAGCTGCCTTACAGTCATATGTTGAAGTCCGAAGTAGTTTTGAGTGACAGGACCGTGTGCAGACGTCAGACATATTTGTGGGTCTCTCTGTTCACACAAACTGTTCCCCCGAGTTGCTCACTGGCTCACAACCTTCACCAGACAACATGGACCCCTCCTCCAATTACTTCACACTTGTATTTCAAGGGACAAAATACAGCAAAAAGCCTATGTGCACCATACCAAATTAGGAAAGGGCAGTGAGCTATAGGATTATACAGAGGAAATACCAATGATATTTTTATAGGGCACAAGCTGTAGAGTGAACTTTAACATCCGGGGTCACAACTGTCACAACCACAACTGGTGTTAAGCTAAAAGTTATACTACAGCTTTCAAGTTATTTCAGTGTAATCCTGGCCATAAAATTTGCAGATAAAATAGACTATGGAGGAGTTCATAAACACATCTTCACCTGTCAAATCATCTGAATGTGCCGTGACAGTCATTATTTTGACCCCCAGATTAATTTAACGCACAATCACCAAACTCAGGCTGACAGGAGACAGTGAGCATAGACAAGAAGCAGAGCAGGTGTTAATCCACTGTCCTTGTGTGATCTTTTTACATGTGTTGTATATGAGAGGCCTGGTCACCATGGTCACACACAATGTGCACAATGTTACTGTCTATGCTATACTTTAATTAGCCCTTTGAGGCACTGTACCTGATTTGTGCTGTTTTCAAAACGTGAAAACAGAACTAGTTCATGTTAAAGTTAGCAGAGGTACCAGGAATGATAACAACAACTAGCATGCTAACATTGCACTTTCTCGTTTGCGGGTGATAGTAGTCTCATTTTTACCATAAAGGCAAAACAATTTGAGATATTTTCCCAGAAGAGCCCATTACTTAATAAATTATACTATTTCTTTTTATGGGGCTCTCTGTTTTAGGTGGTGGGTCTAGAACTTTATTCTTTCCAGTCAGATGTTTGTTTTATTTCTATGGGAAAAGAAATCTTTATGAGACAAGCAAATAACAGACCCTCCACCAGAAAAGTTACATAGTGCACTTTAAATACGAGACCCCATTTTCTATTATCTGGCCATCAGCAGACAAAAGAACCGAAATACTAATTATTTCAGGTAAAAGGACAGCCTATATTTTGTTCTAAATGTTACAAGAATTTTCAAGAGGAGATGTCTTTCGCATTTGAGAGACATGAGCTACAAATTAGCAGCTGTGGTTGGACCGTCTCAAGTTTGGGCAGAGGTTTTTCACGCTCTCTGGTCCAGTTCCAGACTCTTCTGAATGTACAACGGACTGGCTGATTAGCCAATATTTTCTAATCTTACAAATAGGCCTATACTGCATGTGGGTGCAGGCAGTGTACAGTTTTGGAAAAATATGCAATGCCATTGGCTCAGTGGTTATAGCCTTTCATGGTTTGAATCCTACTCCAACCAGTGCATGCCATTGTGTCCCTTGGTAAAACACTTCTCTTGCTTTGTGTATGTATGAATGCATGCGTGTGAGTTATTGGTGGTAGTCTGAGAGGCCATAGGCACAGACTGGCAGCTGGACTTCTGTCACTCGCCTACTGCCTATATAGAAGTATGGAGACCAAGCATCTGGAAATTTGCTATAAATCTAATACAGTGTAAGGCTAGTAAAACTATTAAACTAAAAGAAAAAAACAACAACAAAGATTTTGGTTTGGAAGTTCTTCACATTACCTGTTCTATAAGCCAAATGGCAGTAACATAAGTCACTAGACATGTCTTTAAGCCTATTTCAAAGGTCCCATTAAACATAGTAGACACATGTAGGAGCACATACAGCGTGGGTCATTGAGCTCTAACACAACGGTGGTGAGACATGATAATGTGCAGAATCCCACATTTCCACATGAAAGCCCCCAGTCCCTGTGTGAGTCTGTGGACACACAGCATACAGAGTGTGTGGGAAACAGGAGCTCCAGATCAATGACACACACCAGTCTTTAGATGAACATAGCGTGCGGTGTCACATTCTTCATGTTAGCAACAACTTTACAGGCATCTGAAGAAGGCTTTGTGGTCAGATGTTAAACAAAGGTTGAAGCAACAAAGTGAAACTAATTGAGTCTTGTCAAACACACTCTACAACACCTTACATAAGTATAGTTACAATCTGTCTCTGCACATAGCAGCAAATAAAGAGATGTTTCTGAATATCATTAATGATAAAATAATGTTAGTTTTATATGGTGTTTTTCCAAATAAACCAGTATCAATATTAAGTAAGTTATTCATTCATTCCAGAAGTGACAAGCTACTTTAGCCACACAAAAAAAAACAAAAAACAAGCTTCTTTAGCCACTGATACTCTGAGACAAACAAGACCAGAAGACCCCCATCAAACATCACTCATTCCTGCAGACACCACACTGAAAAAGGTGTCAAAGTTCATTTTAATAATGAAAATGATTACTTGTAAATGCTTTAGTTTGTCTTCATTTGGGTCAGTCAGTCAGTTAGGTACAAAAATTTGTTTATGATTATGTTGAAGATTATGTCACTCTTGTGTCTGTGAGAAAGTATTTACTGTCAAAATCTCTGAGCACAAAAAGCTGCAGTGGCATTTCACATCTCCTCAGGCCTTTTGACACTTTCTTTTATATTTAAAGTGACTGTGAGGTCTGCAGCTGCCATATTCTGACTTTGGCAGTGACACAGCACAACCAGAACCAGACATAAACATTATCCAGAGTATATCAAGTGTCAGCTCTCAGTCCCACAGATTTGTCTTTTTATATCAAGGCTCAAATTCACTGTGCTCATGTTTCTGTTTAATCATAATCTATACTAATGGATCCCTCGTAAACTGTGTTTGTAAAAAAAAAAAAAAAAAAGTAACAAATCAATTTTGTGTCTTTTCCAGAGGAGAATTGCACATACTTTGGACACTTCACCCCAGGACAGGATGCAGAGATATTTGAATACAAAACACAAAAAGGTATGTACTGAATTGAAGAAATCATGTTTTTTGTTTAGCCATCAGTAAAGAGTCTCAAAGTAACACATAAGAAACTTACTTACTTACTTACTTACTTACTTAGAATTCCCTAAGAATTAGGAAAATAACTTTCTTTAATTCATTAATTGTGGCCAACCAATCATGGAAAAATATTCATTAAAAAAAAGCATTTTATATTAAATACAGTACACATACACCTACTAATGCTATTGTCTGTGTTCGGCACGGTGGCTGAGTGGCTAACACTCATGCCTCACAGCAAGAAGGTTCTGGGTTTGATCCCCGGGTCACCTGGGCCTTTCTGTGTGGAGTTTGCATTTTTCTCCCCATGTCTGGATGGGTTTCCCCCATCAACCCAAAACATGCTACATAGGTCTCCAGAACAGTTGATAGTCAAGGTCAGTTAAATACAATCAATCAATGAATCTGTCCAGGGACTACAGGTGGAAATTAGCACTGATGCTACAACCTGATGTACAATGCATCTCTCCTGTTAAGGTAAAATGCAAAAATTGTGCGCTGTCCCTGTCTCAAATAAATAAACACATTTTTCTTTGGTCAAAGTTCACCATTCCCCACCATTCTCTTCATTATTTAAAGCACGCACTATAGTACAGCATTAAATGTTTTCTGTGCACTAAACCCCCAGCCCCCAGTGCTTCCATGTCCCACTGTATGACCCTGTTCAGTCTCTGCATGTTGTATTAGAGACACAGACATGTGGAGGAGTGTCACTGCAGATCACACCTCCAGCATCTCCTCCTAATACCAGGGTTCAATGGGCTCCTCCCCCTGCCCCCCTCCCTATTTCTCAGAGTAATAGAGTAAATGGCCAGCCTTCAGGAGGTGCACTGGCAGTTGGTTAGAGCTGAGGCTTCCAGCACTATAATTCAGCCATGCACTGTTTGGCTGTACCATAATGGCGCATGAGGTTGAATAAACACGCTGTATGTTTATCACTATGGGCATGTCTTTCTATATTTACCACACTCTGGTGGCTGCCACAGGGAGCAGAGGAATAATCAAGTGCATATATATATTAAAAAAAAAAACTATTAAAAGATCCATCAGCACTCAGAATTTCTAAAAATGTAAAAGTCATTATTGAATGAACAGATCAGAAGATGCCAATGAGCAATCAGGGAGTCAATATTACAAAAAAATGTGCATTATAATATTCTGGTATTTTCTGTCTCCATTTGCTTTGTCGATATTGTTCCACACTATGGCAAAAAGAAGAAGTTACAGATCTGATACAGTATGTCGAGCGCTAACCCCATATTAAAACAGTTTTCAGTTTTTCGAAGTATTTTTAAGTTTATAAAAACAAAATATTGCAGGCAAAGGAATAGCAGTTTTATGGAGACAAGCAAGCGGTGAACCCATTTCCAGAAAACCTAGACCTTTAATATAATTACAAAAGAATTGTGATGTTACGTATGCTCTATGGTTTACTTATGGTATGTCTATGTTATTGAAGCACTAGACTGTTTCATAAAAACTTCAGCTCAAACTGGTGCTCTATACATAGCAGTATCTCTGTAGCCCACCTCCCCTGGTCCCTCCGAGGACAGCTCTCCCCCCGGGGCACATCACAGGCGGCACATCAAATGCCTCTCTCCATTCAGCTGCAATACTTTTACATGCCATGAAAATCAACTACAGCCACTACAGGCTTTCAAAGTATGAACTTTATCTGCACCTGCTTTGAAAGTCATGTTTCCAGTCATGGTCTAAATGATACTGTTTTAATAATAGGGGTTTTAATAATAGGTTGCACTTTCCAGTGTAGACAGAGACAGTAACCGTCAAAGTTTAATATGGTCCTACAGCATAACTATTATATTTATAACAGTGCTTTGGTCTAGACTGGCACACCTTTTTCAGTGTATTTTTAAAATATGAATTACTGCTTTTTTTTTTTTTTCCAGAGTATAACATCTCGGCTGCAGCCATTTCCATCTTCAGTCTGGCCTTCATGATCCTGGGCTCCCTGGCTTTGATATGCTCATGCACGGGTCAGAAAAAGCGGGACTACCTCCTTAAACCTGCTGGCATGTTTTATGCATTTGCAGGTATGTACAGAATGTACAATTTATATCAACGTGACAATGGGGAAGAAAGACAAAATGTATGTTTCAGTAATTTATTTCCATATGTTTTTGCTTTCGTAAGTAAATTCCAAAAAGAAAACAATAAAACTGCACATAAATTCTAATATTTAAACTACATATGGGCTGTCTAATATTGTTTATTCATCATGACAGAGCATGAGACATGTAAACACACTACAGCAATGAACTTACTAAACTCATGTAGCACTACACTCATTTACTTGTGTACATACTAGAGAGGCAATGTGAGTGAAGTGTTTTGCCCAAAGACACAACAAGGTTATGTGAAAGAGCAGTGGTTTTCAAAAAATTTCTGATGGTACACTAGTTGCTGATGAAAGTCCACAGCACACCATCCCCTAAAACATTCAGAAGAAAAAAAAAATAGTGGTCCAAATTTTTATATGCATTGAATCTGACTTTGGGTTTCATAATTGTAATAATTTAAGGCTCCCCAAAATGGCAGATTAATAAATCAAATTGTTATGTAAATTGCATTTAAGTGAAATTGCAGTGGGTTCATTATCTTACTATGATGACCATAACATTTGCAGGTTGAAAGTGCACCATATCTCCATGGAGATTTTATTTATTTATTTATTTATTTATCTATCTATACAGCTTAGTTTCTTAAGACTTAATGGCTCAATTTTCAAGAGGGATTGTTGACCATGTTATTTTGGCATGTTTTGGCAGGAAAATTCCACTGCATGACATTAAAATCATCTATGCATTTATAGAAGTACAGTTGTTTTTCTTACTCAAAAACTGTTTAAAACATACAGTATTATTTGGAGTGAGGTTACCTCGCTCTGATCTGACCTGGGGGTGTCACCTGCTTGACTGTGGAGACAGATATGTAAAATATCAAACTGTGGAATAGTGATGGAGATATTATGGCAAAACAATGTTATCTCCATGGAGACCATCTGCCTAAAAAGTTACACAATGCACCTTAACAAATGCGATTTTGCTCACCTCGGTGTATTGTTTTTCTCTCAGGTCTGTGTGCGTTCATCTCCCTGGAGGTGATGAGACAGTCGGTCAAACGCATGATCGAGAGTGAGGAGACCATTTGGATGGAGTACCACTATGGCTGGTCCTTCGCCTGCGCATGCTCTGGCTTTGTCCTCCTCTTCCTCACTGGGATAGCCCTCCTCATCCTCTCCATGCCTCAAATGCCCCGCAATCCCTGGGAAACCTGCATGGACGCTGAGCCCGAACAAGTGGAGTGATTTATGAGATATTTAAGATATAAGAATGCCCTTGAGACTCCCACTGAAATTCTTTGGGATATGAGGGGTTTAACCAGCTGCCTATACCATCAAAGGACAAATGCATTTTTGTTATTATTTTACTAAATAAGGAGTACTGTATAATATATCAAACTGTACATATTTTGTATGCTATGACTATAACTCTGAAGAAAACACATTAACGAATGGTAAAACTGAATGTTAAACTGCCAAACAGTGATGTGGGGTGGGAGGTTTACTACATCTTATATGATAAATTTGTCCATCAGAACGCTATAGACTACTGACATTTGTACCTCACACTAAGCAGATAAAATAGTCTTTCCAACTCTATAGAATCTTGGTCCAGCTTATTTTATTTCATTATCAAGTTTTTCTAAAGGCTAAGTTCACCATAATTTGAAGTTGGAACATTATTTATCTTCCATTTAAACTATTGACATTTGCCCTTTGCTTTCTATTTACAAAGAAAAAGCTAGATTTTTACAATAAATCTTCTAACATATTTTTTTTAAAACAGTGCACAACACTGACCTACATTCAGGTTGTTTATATATGTTTTCAATTTTAAAACCTGCATCTCCCATTCATTTCCCAGTGTTAATTATATCCAGACTTTAAATAAGTCAGTGACTTAGAACTATGAACAATTTACCAGTACTTGAGTTCACTGACTACCATCAGGTTTTTCTAGTTAATAGGACATTATGACTGTAATAGCTTTGGTGTGTTGGTTTGTGCTATGAATTTGTAATAAAAGTGTTACTTTGAAAATAAACAATTCCTTCGAGAGTGCTGAAGGCTGATGTTTTGAGCATGCTTCAATTCATCAATACAAATGGCAATGGGGTTTAATGAAAAAGACTGAGGCAATTTTCAATAAAAACACTTTAATAAAGAAACAATAAAAAAGAAAAAAAAATATCTTTTTGAAACACAGAGTAAATCCTTTATTATAACCACCACTGATTGAAAGATGTTTTCACCCAATGATGAGGATTCAGAGAAAGTGGGCTAGTTTACTGCAACAGAAGAGGCAAGAATAGAAAAGAGAGTTGGACAAATGTGGCCAGAATGCTGTGCGCTCCCTAATTGCCAGAGGTTTCTCCCATCAACTTTTAAAAAGGCAACTGAAGTTCACCAGCTCCTGTCTGAAAGTACAAATGCAGTTGAGAAAAATCCCTTTAAAATGTCTTTGGCTCAATCTCTTCTGCTTCTAAAATAAATACAAAGAAGCAATGTATTATTAGTATTGCACAACTTCAGAAATTAGCCAATGACACGCTTTTGTGATACTTGCAAAACATCAGGAAGAAACCCCAGCCTTACCGCTGCATGACAAAAATGAAAGAACTTATACAGACAAGTACATACACTCTACATATTTGTAAAATATTATAGTAGTTTTGCTGATAATGTCACAGATTTTATACATAATAATATACTAAAAGATTTGACTCTGTTAAATCAAAGTGTTTTTTTTTTCTAAATATCTTTTCTTTCAAATTAATACAAACTGATAAAACAACTTAAAACCAGCCATTTTCCACATGCATGAAAAAAACGTTTAAAAGAAAAGAACTGATTGTTTCATAGCAGTGAACTTCAGACAAAAACAAAACAAGACAAATTCATAAAGATAGCTAAATATAACTATTGTACAGTGAAGGAACTCATACAGGTGCAACAGAAAGTCTCCTCCAGACGCCGTTTAAAAACACAGGTGTGGGTACAGTCCACTTCTAGAATTATTATTTTTTCTTAATTTGCATAATTAAAAAGGGGCTTCGCCCCATCGCTTTCAAACATTTTCTACAAAATGGAGGTGCTCCCAAAGTTCAGGTTGTCTAGAAAATGCATATGTACAAGGTGTTGTTTTCTGCCAAGTCCTAAATCTGGATTAAGCTATGCCTCAACAACTGTGTTAAACATTTAGATAATTTGAAGGATTAAAAATCGTCAATGGACTTTTGATTTATGATCCTCAAAATAATTTGACAATACGCACCCATTGTTAACACACACCATTACACCATTTAAGTGACATTACCTTTCCTTTTTTCAGCACAAATCTGACCTGTTTGTTTAAAACAGAACTCTTTTAGTCAAATGTCAACTGCTGCAAAATTAACATTTTTTCTGTATATTGAGGGGTGCGGTGTAGTTAGCACTCTTGCCTGTCAAGTTCTGGGATCGATTCCTGAACAAGCCTTTGTAGGTGGAGTTTGCATGTTCTTCCTGTGTCTGCGTAGGTTTCCTCTGATTTCCCCTACCTCCAAAAACAGTGTTGCTCAGTTTGGACCATAGTGGCGGTGTGCAAAGTCACAGCAGCTCAGGTCACAGCTGATCTGTCATTCTGCTCTACAACTAGAATGCAAAATGACTATTGAGGAAGTTATCTTAGAAGCATCTATCTACAATTTGTTTGTATATTTGGGGAGTAATGTTGCAATGCAGTTGAAGATTTGACCAAAAAAGATAACATTTCTTCAAACACAAGACTGGCAGTGTAAATTCCAAACCACCAACACAACTCAACTTTCTCAGACTTTCAGTGTACGCTCTTTAAAAATATTATCAACAAACACTTAACATTTCATTTGCCCAGCAGGTACAGAGGCCACGTCAGCTTTGAGGACTGTCTTGATCCATTGACTGTCACAACAGATATAAACTGCCAATAATTTAAAATCTATTGTATTAGAAAGTGAATCAGAAAATGTATGTTTTTTTTATTATTTTAAAATTAGAACAATTTAATTATGGTTGTTTTGAAGAATTCAAAGCAAACAATAAAAAGCAACCATTGAGCATAGCCCTAGCATGATAAAGGTTTTGGAGATGTCTATAGCAATACCATTCAGTCATTATTTTCTAGTATGTACAGATTAGAGGAAATTTACTCGATGACTTTACAAGGTCCTGTCTAGTTTCAGTGTCGGTTACCGACTTAGCTTTAGCCTGTTTCCACAGCTACAGTATTATGAAAAAAGACATCCACTCAAATGTAAAGAAAAGTTCATCTATAGAAGCAAACGAATCAACTTGAGTGAGGAGGATGTGGAAGGCGAAGTGGCCAACCAACTTTTGACCATTTTCTTTTTTCTTTTTTTTTTCACTTTTCCTTTTTCGTTTTTTTTTTTAAGTTTTTATATATATCTATATTTTTTCCTTTTTATATTTTCATTACATACATATACAAGTGTAGGTAATATAATAAGTATATATTCATATATACATAATATATATGTATATATATACTAGTAATGCATTCATTTTATATACTTTTTTAATTGTTACAGATATGTGAAGGATGACAAATACAAAAAAGCAACTAAAATTATAAATCAGAACTACAGAAAAAAATATAAATGCACTATTTTGTATGTTTAGAAATATGCTGTTTTTGTTGTTTTTAAAAGAAACATTTTTTCAATTTTTATATCTATTTTTCACACTTATTTGTTTGGTGGGGGGAGGTGACACTCTGACATGGGGAAGTATGAGTAGTACCCATTGCTACTATTGGAGCCTCTTATACTGAGCTCCTGCAGTAGAGACAGAGGGTCACTGTTCTTCTTCAGCTCGGGCCGGGCCGCTCTGGGTTTAGGCGGGGCGCGCAGGGCACTGGCGTACGACATGGTTGGGGGTTTGCTCAGGAGAGGAACCTGGCCCGGCTCACCTAGGGGGGGTTTGTGTGGATGAGGACCTGATTCTATGGGAGCCTGGGGAGGTGGAGCTTTGTTATTGGGCATAAGGGGAGGGAACTGTCCAAGGTGCTGGAGGTGTGTCTGAGCTGCTGCCTCTGCGTTCATCTGCTCCTCACTGGGACGATGCCCTTTGGACACTGTGGGGCAGAAACACAAAAAAAAAAAAGATTGGAGTTATGCTCAGCAAACTTATTTAATTATTAGTATACTTTCAACTGCAAACACAACACAACACAAACCTAAAAGGTCTCTATGTGTTCCAGCTCCATTACAGGGAACATTCTGGTAGGGGCTGGGACCACCTCCATTGGCTGGCCAGGGCTTGTGAGAGGGGAACGGGTGGGGGCCATGTGGGTGCGGTAGGTGCGGGACATGGGAGCCAGGAACACAGGGCTGCGGTGGCTGAGTGGTGTCTTCTGGGTAACTTGAGGAGATCCGGCGCTGATAGAGAGGCCGACCTGGACCTCGAGGCTCAAACTGTGGATGAAAGTAAACAACAAAAGTATGAATGGAACCTTTCTAACAACAGCAAAATGTGGACATGAATTCAAGCAAAAGTCAAAAGCCAACAAAGCTGTAACCCTAAGCACTTTTTTCCCTTCTGATTTTGTAACCTGATCATCTTTGAGAGTATGTGGGGGAAAAAAGCTCACCTCATCTACACTGTGCAGGGCCGTGGGTGCTGATGTCCGGGGGGACAGTGAGTGGTAGGACTCCTGCTCTGGGCTCTGGCTCTGCTGCTGCTGCTGCTGCTGCTGCTGCTGCTGCTGCTGCTGCTGCTGGAGTTGCATCAGATGAATCTGCTCCTGTCTGCTGGCGTGTGCCATCATGGGCAGTCCATAGGGAAGTCTGTGGCCTTGGTTACCCAGAATGCTATTGTGCTGTTGAGGGCTGGTGGCAGCAGCTGCACCCATGGGCCACTGAGGATCCTGCATCAGGTATTTGACATGGGCGGGTGGGGAATCAGATGTTTGGGACTGAGGAGGAAATCCTTCACTGTTGAAGAGATGATTAACCTGCTGCTGCTGCAGCGGGTTGCTTAAGACAGGGTCCGTGAGGGGGGCGCGGCCGGCATCATGGGCATAGGCTCCTGAGGGAAACAAGTTCACGTGGTTGGAGGCCGGGGTCAGGTGGGTGGAGGGGTCGGCAGAGGCCCGGGACTGTCTATACTGCAGCAGCCGCGACTGAGGAGGGGGCTGCAGCTCTGACACGTCCCTGGAGTCAGGCTGCTCTTGTGGAGGCATCTCTCTCAACAGGCCTGGATACCTGGACACACAACATCACCCAGAATATCAGAACCTGCTCAGAGAAAACTACCGCAGATGTTATGTACAAATATGAATTTACTGTGAGGAGAATGTCTCTCACCTGTTGAAAGGTGGCCCAGTGGTGGCAGAAGGAACTGCCTCCTCCTCTGTGTTGGCACTAATGCCCCATCCGGCAGTGCGGAGTAGGTGAGGGGGGAGGCGCGCTAAAGCGGGCTGAGGGAGGTGTGGGAGGGGCTGGGGCATGGGGAAGGCCACGGGGCCTTGGAGGAGAGCTCCTGCTGCCTCGCTCCACTGGCCCAGCCGCGCTGCCTGCTGCTGTTGCTGGTTCAGTGCCTCCAGAGAGATGGGAGTCTGGAGATCTGGGGAGGCAGGAAACAGAAGAATTATTTATGAAAGGCAAGGTGGGTGTTTTCCTCAAGAAGACAGTATGAACTGGTTACAGTGGGATCTGAGTTCTTCCCCATGACCCACTATCGGACTAATTCAGCAAAAAGAACATCTCCAAACTCACCCGCATTCTCTCCATCCTGACCGTCCTCGCCAAAACTGCTGACCCTGTGGGTGTGGGACAGGCCTGGATGATGGCCTCCAGCAGACCCCATTGAAGTCCTAATGGGAGCATCTTCTGTACCTGCAGACTCTGTCCCGTCTGCAGTGGGGGAGTGAACAGCCCTGTGAGCACCCATGGGCCCACTGAAGAATGATGCAGTGTGGTTATTACTGGGGTATGCAGGACTGAGCTGCTGTTGTGGTGGGTGCTGCATCCTGTAAGGAAGCCTGGTCAGATACTGTGGGGGGAAAGGTCGCCCGCTGGTGGAATGAGAGGCAAAGCCAGCATTGGGCGGGGCTAAATGGTAGTTCATATTCCTTTGGGCAGTGGAAGAGTCTTTTCTTTGAACCATTGCATTGTGAAATCCAAGGTTGTCTGTTTGGGAATCTAAGCTCCGATTTGGGCTAACCTCTAATTCCCCCTGAAATGGAATGGCAACAAAATATAGTGACTTAGCTAACATGTCTGTGTTTAAACATTTTTATTATTTTGATGCAAGTACTTGCCTGTTTGTCCTTCATGTCAATGTTTTTTCGTTCTGGTGTATGAAGACGATTTTGTTCCGACTTTGGACAGTTATCCAATTTGCCTATAAAGTAAAGACAAAAATCACAAACTTCATTGTAAACCAAACAAACTTCTCAAGTCATTGCCCCATATTGCACTTATGTTTTGACAAACCATTTCTGATAGGTTCAGCCTGTATTTCTTTGTCTGGGCTGGGCTGACTGATCCCCAAAGGAGAGGGGTGGGCTACCCCTGGGTATGGGATGGGAGAGCCTCTGTTTGGAGCTTGCAAAAGGTTTAAGTTGTAGGCATGCATGGCTGCTGGGTGGTTCATGATGCGAGGGTCCACGGCAAAGCGGTTCTGATAGCTTGGCCATGGCAACTTCAAAAAATAGTAAAACCGAGTTTTAGCAACAATAATCTTCAGATAATGATATAAAATATAAGACATAACTCACAGGGAGAGGCATTGGCATGATCCCTCCATACACAGCTGGGACATAAAGAATGCTAGCTCCTGTGTGAGGGTCTATCCTCTGCACTGGACTGGGGGACTTGCCAATACCAGTCTGTGTGGCACCCAAAGGTGGTGTAAATGCTCTAATAGGGTTTCCCATGAGCACGGCTGGATTGGGTTGAACTGCAGTAAGAAGAAGAACTGTCAAATAAAACACTGCAACTCACTTTTTTCCATAAAATTAAGCTAAGGTACAGTTTAGTGCATTAAAATGGCACACTAATCAAACATCCCTGGGCACCCAGGTCCATTACATTTGACTGGTTTATACCAATATATGAAGATAAACTGTTTCTTCTGCTTTTTAAAAAAAATTTATTTCACTTACCATATCCATCAGGTGGAAGATGGTCTGAATGATTTGAATGCTTTCCCTGTAAAGAAAGAAAATGTGTGAGGAAAGCAGTAATTGTAAGCAACAGTGGGAATGCCCTGCCTAAATAGAGCCATATTGATATACTGTATACTGAGACATGATCGCCCCACATATGTCACAACAGCTATCAGACCAACACTTATTTAGGTGGAAAAATGTAATATTTCAGATTTTAAATATAATTAGAGAAACAAATACAACTTTGAAAACAAAAAATGCAGACAGATTTAATGTGTACTGCGTATTTGTGTTATGTGGTTGAGATAGTAAAGGGAAAAGTGTCTGGAGAGTGGACTGGAGCTGAGCTCCTCATTAAAGCCGGTGGGGGATGGCAGCAGGCTGGCAGCTGTGGTGATTTCGTTAACCTTTACCTCGGGCGAGACAGTGAGGACAGACAGCACATGAAGACATCACAACAGCAAAACAAAACAACCACCTTTCCCCAACCCGCTCTGGCCGATAAAACAATCAGCCAAAGCTATGTGAAATAAGAAAATGTGTAATGGTCTTTCAAAGATAATTAATTGTATTACTATATCTATTGAAGATTGCTAAGTAGTTATCCTTGCACATGTGTTACCTTAGGAGGCGACTGCTGTGACTGCATTTGCTGCTTGTTGGACACAGGCAGAGTGTGGTGGTGGTGTGGGTGGAGAGGCTGCGGGGCAGAGTGGTGCCCCTGCAGAGGTCTCAGAGCACGGGGGATGAACTCAGGGGCAAGTGGGTTAAGGACGTAAGTCTTCTTCAGCTCTAGAGCCTCCAGCTGAGCCTTGATCTGCTCAAAGGTGATGCCGTGGAGACTGGAGTTATGATGACAGATGGAAATGAAGTGCTCCCAGAACTTTCTGCAATAGATCCATGAACAATGTACATTTTTATACTTGTATGCTCCACGGATGCAGTATTGTATTAGGGTCAGTCAATATGAAATCAGCCGCCCTCCCCTATGAACCATCTCAGATTTGGCTGAAAAAATTTCAAAAAAATTCTGAAATTACCAAATGAAAGGATCTAAATATTTAGCTCAATCCCTTCAGTCGTTCCTGATTTATGGCCCATTTATATGGAATTTTGGGGCCATGCCCAGTTTTTCAGAAGCCTTAATATATAAGCATGTTTGAGAGACCATGACTTCATAATAAATAGAGCTAGGAAAATAAAACATTATATAATTGTAGATTCTTGGTCATAGATTCTAAATCTGTTGTCAAATATTGGTTAACTTTCGGGGGGTGCTGTGGGCCCCCAAATCTCAAATTTGGTTGCCGCTCAAATTATTAATATTATTATTTTTTTTGAGGTCCAAGATCTACTTACTCCAAGCAAATATTTACAAACTAACTGTTGAACCTGAATATTTGAGAGAATGATCATGACAGCAATCTATTCTTAGCTTTCATGTGGATGGTGTAGAGTCCCAAATATGGACACAGACCAAATTTGAGCTTTCTGGCTCAAATTTTGGTCCCCCTTTATAAAGATATCCAATATGTGATTTAGAATCTATGAGCAAGAATCTACAATTCTATTTTTTTTTTATCTTCCTAGCTCTATTTTTTTATGAAGTTATGGTCTCTCAAACATGCTTATAAATTAAGACTTCCGAAAAAGTGGGCATGGCCCCAAAATTTCAATGGGCCAAAACTCAGGAACAACTGAAGGGATTGAGTTAAACTTTTAGATTCTTTCATTTGGTAATTTTAGAATTTTTTTCAGCCAAATCTGAGATAGCTCATAGGGGAGATTCCTTGAAAACTGCTGATTTCATATGGACTGAATCTATGGATTCAGAATCTCAGCATGTCATATGACACCTCCTCTCACCATGAGTGGTTACTAGTTCATTTAATGCATAGATACTTAAATAATTACCTGCGCCAAGGAGGTTATGTTTTTGCCGGCGTTTGTCTGTCTGTTTGTTTGTTTGTCTGTTAGCAACATAACTCAAAAAGTTATGGACCGATTTTGATGAAATTTTCAGGATTTGTTGGAAATGTGAAAAGGAAGAACTGATTTCATTTTGGGGGTGATCCGGAAGAAATCCTGGATTTTGGATCACTTTGAAATTTTAGTTAACATTGTGGTAAATGGGGCCAAAAATTTTGTTTCTCAATATCTCGGTTAATTATTGACCAAACCCCATGAAATTTGACTCAGGGATGGACAATGGGATTCTCTTTCATATTCCAAAGGCTGATCCGGATCTGATCCAGAAGACTGATTTTATCGCAATTTATATAAAAAATGGGGGTAGTCCTTGGCGGAGGTCTGCGCTCTCTGAGTGCTTTTCTAGTTAATAATATTTATCAATTTGCTATGTTGATTTTGTTTACTACAGATCAGGTAGATCAATACAATTGGCTAACCAATTGTTTTAACAGTTCTATATAAAAAAGTGGTAAGCTTGTCATCAGAACAACTTTGACAAAACTGACACTTGGGATGTTTCATGGAAGATATTGATGAATAACAATCGCATGTGAAAAAATAAGACTTATTATTTACCTGCAACGGCCAACAGAGCACAATGCTATGGGGTCTCCCACTACAGCGACCAGAGACTGTGCTCTGGTGATGGCTGTATTCAGCAGCTTATAGTTTGAAAGAAAACCATAGTCCAGATCCTCTGTTGAGTCCTCCACGAGCTGCTCTTTCCTCTTGATAGCAGTCTGTTTGTGCTTACAGGTGTGTCTGGTCCGCACTGTGCTCAGGAACAGCACTCGGAACTGTTTACCTGCACATGCCAATTTACACAACTGAGTTTTGAGGATAAAACCAAAGTCAGAAAAAAACTCACTCTCAAACTTTTATTTTTTTTTAAATCGTCAGTTAACTTGCTGTAAGAAGCTGAATCCCTCTCATTCTAGCTCTAGTTCTAGTTTCATACTGTACATTTAGGTCATGATTTTTATCTAAGCACTATTGTTTACACTTTACTTGTTATTAAAATCATTAAATGGTTCTCACCTTGAACATTGAGAACTCTTTCCACGCTGACTTCATGCATTCTCTTTTTTCGAAGTTCAGCTCGGATTCGAAACACCTGATCAGCATACGGCGACACCACTCCGATACTGCCCTCATCCAACTTGCCCCATGCGACAGGCCACTTTTTTCTCAGCTCCTCCACTCGCTCCACAATTTCAAAAACCTGCAGGGAATGATATAAAGAGTGGACAATGGAGTACTGTGCAAAATAGTACATTTACTTAAACACCACAATAACCATTTCTGTAAAGGTGCAAGTGTTGGCTATAAATTTAGTCTTCAGCTAGACCTATGCTTCCTGTGAAAGATGGGACCTCTCAGAACATGTCTGACAAAAGCAAAACATAAAAAATATGTAGCAGACAAATTCTGGGATATCAATAAAGAATACATTTTTATTTATTTGTCCAGTCACAATTTTAAAAATCAAAATCCCGTATTAAACTGGCAAGAAAAAATCGAAGTAAAGACTTTCACAGAAGTCTCTGGGCCCGGTCAAGCAGAAGTATACAGCAAGGCCAAAAATTCAAGTTAATGCATCTGATATAAAAATGTATTCAACAGATACATATGTACTCTAGTTTATGAAACTGTTTACCTTTTTTCTGTACCATTTTTGGTTCTAAAGTTACATACGTTTTAAACATACCATGTATGAAACATGGAACAAAAATTATTTCCCAAATTTCAAAGACCTGCAAATCATGTAAATTAATGGCTGTATTTCATCATATTTTGTGTTATTCGATCTTTGAACTGTTGATGAAGGTACATGATTTAAAAAAAAAAAAAAAAAAAAAAAAAAAAAAAGATTTAAAATGATAAAAATTTGCTTGGAAGGACTGACATATTTTATAGAAATTGTTACCTTTCATTTTGAAGTAATATTAAAGTATTCAGAAGAAAAAAGCTGACAAATTATGCAAAATCATGCACCTTCTACTTGCTTGCACAATTTTCCCTCCGTTACCATGACCTTTCTTAATAAAAAATGTCATTACTCAAAAAGTAAGAGGTTTTTCAACCTAATCTTGTACCATATGGTAGAAAACTATATTAAGCAAATACTCAAACCAGTTTGTTAAGGGTATGTAAGTGAGAACCGCTAGTTATCGCTGTTTATATTTATTGCCCAAAAAGTGCTGCACATTTCATTCCCTCTGTTACCGACATGAGTTTTAAAATTTTTTGTCAACAACTTAAAAGAATATCACAGGGTTAACTTTACCCTATTAGAGTGCTAACTCTTTCCTACATTCTGATACCTTACTTATTTCAATAGTCCCTCTAGTTTCTAAATAAGAGCTATTTGAATGTAAAAAATCTGCCCCTGTTTCCCTCCGTTACAGCTTGACCGGACCCCTCTATAAAATGCACAATACCTCTGCATTATTGTAGTATGCAGTGCTGTTTTTCTCCTGTACGTCCTCTCCTCTGGCTGTGAAAAATGTCAGTGGGTAGAAGTCCTTATGAGATGGCTGCTTCCCACTTGCCATCAACTTTCCATCATAAAATAATTCTGATGTGTAGCTGGAAACACAGACAAAATGTGAACAAATCAGTCATGCTCTACCCAGGAAGGACTTTTGCATTTGACCCATCCTTCAGTGCTGTTGGACAACTTGTCAAGAGGAGTGGGCACTAGGGATGCAACCATACAGTTTTCCCACGATTCGATACATATCTCGATACACATGAACTTAAAATAAAAAGTGACAAAGACAAAATCCACCTCTGTTAGTATATTTCAGCTCTAAGTCCCTATGGAGCGGTTTTCTTGCTGTTTCTGAGGAGGACATTGCAATAACTGTTTTTCTTTCAGACCAAAATAAATTACAACACAACGCCAATAGAGGGACACCTGTATATGAACAAACGAACACATGTATCGAATCATGACACCAGTTTCGAACGATCTGATTATATATCGAATATCTTTGCATCCCTAGTGGGCACCTTATTTCCAGTGCCCACAGCTCGAGAGCTCGAGCTAGAGTCAGGACTACCTTTGCTCTAAGATTTAGTTTATTGTGCAGGTTTTAAGTTGATAAGGGAAACTCAAAGGAAACCCACCCAGACACGGGGGACAGCAAGCTAAATCATCACTGAAAGACTTCACAAGAGAGCCACTTGAGACGAGCACTGCTAGCAATTGCGTCGACACCTGCCTTGATAAATACTATAATAACATATTGTTATAATTTTTGTGGGTCAATATTTGTTATTTTTCTGTTTTACAATAAGATTTGAGTTGTAGATAGTTGAATAATTAACTTATATGAGTAATTACAGACACAACCCAACTACTAAAGCTTTAATTTTGCTATTCATTTAATGCAGTTAATGTTTTTTAACCATATGAAAATAATAGTTTTTTAAGATAATCTTGCTTTAGGGTGATTGTGTTAGTGGCATAAATGAGTTTCAATATCATTGTTTATTGTCTATATTTTACTGTACTGTATACTGTATTTCAAAATTTGTTGTTGTGACCAGCCTATCTACAGTCATGTGACAGTGGTAGTTCAGACTTACTTGATAATGGCTTCATGGGACCTGTAGTTTTCACACAGAAGGATGCGACAGGGGAATTCAGGGGGGTAATGCTCATAGAGCCGATCCAACAGGGACACGTGTAGATTACGCTCCCGAGCAAACTCGCTGTATACAAAGGGGCTGAGCTGCAAACAAAAGCAAGAGGAGGAAAAGGCAATTAAATGCTGTAACCTTTATTTTATTATAAACACACTGAGCCATTATATTAATTTATATACTGTATATATTTTCCTTCAATAAATAACTAAGGAAAATTATTTGTACTCTTCACTTATTTTTTTCACATAGGCAAGGAGAGATGGGCATTTTCTCATCTAAACTACTCATTGGCAATTCAGAGCAGTGTCCGGATGAAAACAATTCAGGCTTTAATCCTTGTGACTGAAAAAGCTTGAGTGACAGAGCAAGTTTGCCTTATCGGTGGTTTTAGTGGATGCGGTTTGCTCTTTCGCATTTGAAACAACACTGACACTATCAATTCAGAGTGCAGCCAGATGTTCTGTTCTGTCTCGGTGAAAAAGTCTCAAAGTAATTAAACTAAGGTCCAGACGCAAAACTGCTTGTTGTCCGTATAGGTCCACCACATACCTGCATATGGTCTCCAGCCAACACAATGCGTGTGGATTTGTTAGCTAAAGCAAAAGGCATGATCGTCTCACACTCCATTGCCTGGGCTGCTTCATCGAGGAGGACATGACTAAAGAGCCCTGTACAAAACAAAGAGGTAATTATATACACATTTTATTATTACCATTCCAAAAACCAGAGCATTCTTATTGGAATATCAAGATTTCTATAGTGAGGGAATGAATGCAATGCGGGATACAAAAGGAGGTATTGCCTGTGGTGGGATTAAACATTAAAGCTTTCAGCATTTTTTTGTATTTTATATCCACCACTTGTATCTTAGTTTTAGTTTACAAGATAGATTTACAAAGAACGCATCTCAGGAAACAAACCTCACTGCTCTGTCTAAATATTGCTTCTTTATCAGTTTACCACAGAGTGCAAAGAAAGTACATTTTCATCTTATCACTGGTACACTATTTGTGCATAAAAATTACAGTTGAGAGAATTCACTTTAGTTACTCTTCTTTGTAGGTACATGTGTTGTCTATGTAAGCCAAAGGCAAGCTTTTGTGGAGGTTTGAAGGGAATAGAACAGTAGTGGAACCCTGATTTCAAAAGCTCGAATGGAGCCGAGCATAGTGAGAGGAAGGGATGAAAGGGCATGGCAAATGAGTGCCGGCGCAGCGAGTGGGGAAGAGAGCGCTGGAATAACAACCAGCAAACAGCCTCCAAAGCCAGAGCAACACTTCTGCACCAAGTAAAGATATGGGATGTGACGGCAGAAAACCCAATAAACTCGAGGACTGTCAAAGAGTAAACAAACATCGTTCCCACGCAGGAGAGGTGGAGTCATCTGTCAATGCCCAGTGAAAAAAAAACTATACAAAACATTTGTTGTTTCAAATTATACATTTACAAAACTGTTTTCAGTTTGTGCACATTTTTGAATTGAGTGACTCTTCAGGAGTGGCATTCATTCTTAACACATGTTAAGAATGGCTAATGTTACAATAAGTGAGTGTAACTGCAGTGTATACTTAAGTGAAAATAGTTCAGCTGTACAACAGAACAAATTTGCGTACCCTGATAGAGAAACAGTGCATATTGATTAGCCCTGTAAAGACCCGTGGTGTTATGATAGCATATTGTGTAATATCATATCTCTTTTTATTTATTTACTTTTTGCATTTATTGAGCAAATGCAATGCAAATGCAATTTCCAGCACACATTTGTATAAACAGACAGATGGGGGGTACTCTCTATCACATAATCATCAACATCACTGAGCATGGAGTTCATTTATTTGGAATAAGGTCTGGAGTAAATCGGAGGAGAGCACCACATTGGTCCTAGGGGCATTTGAAGAGTTTAGCAAGTGTGCAACTTCTTGCAAGTTATGTCAAGACATTCCAATATAAATTTGTATTCTCTCTCTTTTTAAATAAAAATAAAATTGAAGTTTGTTACTTCATGTATAATTAATCATTCAGCCCGAGGCAGACAACCATGTTGCATACATAAAGTTCAAGTTGTGTATTACAGTCATAAGACCAGATAATGTGACCAGATAATGTGCTGTAATTGTGACTACTGCACTAACTACCCATGCAAACTAAATCTGATTCTATTGTCCTTAGTATAGACCGTTGAACATGATGAATATCTGACTGCACAAATAGTCTAGAGGACAGTATAACCTATTCATAAACCCATGAGTAACAAGAGGACTGTTTGCTTGAATAATTACAGTACCTATAGCATTTAAAGCAGTAATTTAAATTCATATACATTTTGCTTTGACTAATGTACAGCTTTCTGTTAATAATTGAGGCACTTTTCATGACCCGTGCTATAAACTACAGTCATTTGGGAGCTCTGTTCAATGCAGCTCACTTTGATCCATAGGAATACATACGGGACACTCTCAAATGATGCTCACGAGTCATTCACAATGTGAGCGCTTCCCCAGGCAGTGGACTACACATTAAACACAGACTGAAAGAGACAGTCACAGTCTATAGGGCTCAGAGCAGCTGACTTGAAGCACTTAATGTTTCACCTGGGACACAGCTGCCTGCCCTCTGAACACCTGTCACAACCAAATTATATTTACTGAATTATAGCCTTTCTCTAGTCTAATAAAACTGGTTGTGTATTAACAGAACTGCAAAAAAATGTGCAAGTTAGGTTTATAGAAGTAAAAATAAGCTGCAGTCATATTTGTGCTAAATAAATCACTGTGCCATGGCAAATCAACAAATGGGCCCTTTTCACCCGTACTACTCAACTTAGTCGATCCTTTGAGAGAAGCGTCTCGTACAAGAGAATTGCAAATATTCTTCAATTATCTGCCTATTTATATACAAGCTAATCTTATAATAAATAAATAAATAAATGATAAAAAAAATGCAAGCATTATTATTACAATTAGAACTGTGATTCTTTCTAATAGTAGTATTCTTTTCAGAATGCATATTTTCAAAACATACAGGAACATTAAAATAGTGTTTTTGTTTTAGCTGCTTTAATCTCAGCTCTACAGTCTACATACTAATTGTATTACAATTAAGAGTAATGATTAAGATCTACAATCCTTAATAATAAAAAAATATAAAATAGAACAGCAGAATCTACTCCTGTGCATTTCTTGAGCTAAAAGTCTTCTGCACAGGCCTGCACTTAGATGGTGGCTTTCTCTTCATTAACATCAGAATGTTTATTATTAACCCATGTAGTTACAACAATATGTAGACAACAAGCTCACTTAAATCCTGGCGTACAGGTTGTTACTGAAAAGAAGACTTTTCTGAGACTTTGTCGATTCCAATACAGAGTGGAATAGAAGGAGAAGATAGAGCGTGGGGAGGAGGCTTAATGATATGAGGTACATTAGAATCAGACAGATGGTGTTCCCAAGCAACACACAAAGCCCCCACTGCTGACACATTAGAGCTGGTTATTAACCCGCGCTGATAAATCGGTTTGTTTTCAGTGTCTTTTACAAAACTTAAATGAGTTCTAGGCCGTTTGAAACTGGGCGCCTGCCAACAGCAGCCAGACAGTGTATTCACAGGGGAGAACTGCAACAAAGTAATTGAAAGGATATTTTATTAACACATTTGGAATATTGATTTTGAAGGGGGAAAAAATGTCATGGGGATTCCAGTTTAAGAATGCACAATTAAACATGTTAAATGCCCCATATTGGAGATGTGTTTTGTTTCATTCACATGTTTAACACAAAAACCCTGCATATTTAGTTCTTAACTCAAACAGAAAACACCATTCCACCTTATGATGTCATGTGGCAATACAGGAAGTGCTCCACTGCGTTTTAAAACTCCATACCCTTCCAGAAATTTCCAATCTCTACTGAACAAAAGGTAAAAGGTAGCTGTTAACTTTAAAACTACTGCTTCATGACATCACTAGGTGGAACAGAGCATCTTGAGCTTTAGAGATGTAAACAGACAAATAATAAAGGATTACTCAAATGTGTGAATGAAAGAAAAACACAACTTCCAGGTATGTTTTTGATGAGGTAACATTATAATATGGCTTAAAGCTCACAAGAGTCAATATTTAGTAATATGGGATGTACTCTATATAATTAATACCAGTATAATAAATGCTTTTGTTTGGTCAAATCTTTTGAATCAATCTTGATACACAGTAAAATGGGGTAACAGCACTGGTGGGACTGACCTGGCTCTAGGTCAAGCTGGCAGAGGTACTGGGAGGTGCTGAGGGTGACCACGACCACGCGGTGCCTCAATACGTCCTCCTTGGTGGGCATCTGGAAAGTGAGGTGTGTCCCCGAGATGAGACAGTACTGCTGGACAACTGGGTGCACCGTCTTCACCCAGCGGTTCCTGAAATATACCCTGAAAACCACACATGAAAACCAACATTAGAACGTATATCAATTATAATAAAAGAACAACACAATTTAATATTCCCTTTAATCTACAAGTTTGAAATACAAAATTCTCATCACTAAACTTGGCTCATTCATTTGGGCAGAGTTTGGACACCGCAGTTATTTTGTACTTCTGGAAGGCTTCCGACTGTAAGGCCCGGTCAAGGTAAACATAGTTTTTGCCATTTATGACCTTTGGGGCAATTGGTTCTAAAACTACACAAAAACTTTTTGTTTGTTAAATAGAGTAATGAAAAGGTCATTGAAATGTTAAGTATACTGTAGTTTTACATAGTATCTTCAATTCATAAACTATAAACTGTGAGAAGGACTGAGTGGATTATTTGTCCTAGTCATGTTTCCTAGTATACTTATAATATCTATAGGGTACTTGCTTTGCCCGAATCTCTGCACTGTAAAGTAGGGCACACCCAAGGAGAAATATATCATATACTAAAATACTACTTTTTCACTTAAAATGTCATGTTTTGTTAGGCATTGAATAGAATCAAGTCAATTAGAGCATATAGTAAAAATCTGTACCTGAGAGGTCTGGCATGTGCATTTCCTGCGTCAACATAAGGATGAAGGTAGTCCTTAATGTAAAGGTCAGCTGCACTGTTGGAGTGTGTGCAGATGAGGACCCTGTAGAGACAAAAGACTCAAAGGTCACACTACACACAGGGAACTGTTCGCTAACTCTCCACAGCAGAGACCCTATGTCCTATTTTAAATAAATAATAATCTGCCCCACCTGTAAGTGCAACAAACAATAAGGAGTGGTTAATGTATTAAAATAAGGCATATTAATAAAGTGCTACAATGTAATTTTGACCTGAAACAAGATATTGATACTTTCATAGCCAAAGCAAGTAATTTTTGATGGATCCATAATTAACTAGTAAAATGGTTACAATGTTGATGTGTTCTCATAAAAAATATATACATGTATATACAGTTGCAAATAAAATACAAATGTAAATGTATGCATTTAAATCAACAATAGAATTGGTGTCGGGAGTCTACTTGACTTTTTCTCACAGTCTACACACTCAGTGAGGGGAAACACAAACTGTCTAGTCCATCACACTTGTCTTAGCTTTTAAAACATCCATAATTCATAGTATACATGGAATAGTTAATGTCTGTGGAGTGAACTGAAATAAGGAATAAATATTACATTTGGACACATTTTACATGTTACACATACATCATCTTTCCTTAGAGAACAAATGGAAGCTGCAGTTCTGAGGACACTGTCCAGTGTATTGCATTCATTTTTCACAAGACTAGGGAACCATTTATGGCATCTACACTGCTTCTCTTCTAACTGAAACAATTACAGCACTCTCTGTGGGCATCTACACATTGAGGAAAAATCTCACTAATGATAAAAAATGCCAATACAGAATGTTGTTTTGTTAGGAAACTCACTGAAGTGGCATAATTTGATAGATTTTATTATAGTTTACAAGGCTGTGGAGACTAACCATAACTGCCGACCAAAAAGAACATGGCACAAACTTGCACAATCTTATAAATAACACCCACTCTGTTGCACACAATTTAGCTACTCAGTTATTCTAAGTTTAAATGTCAAACCAATGGCTTCCTGTGTCCCTGAGGCAAAACGCAAATCCAATAAACACTCAAAGACCCCTCTGCCAATCTCCATTATGCCCTCAGTCTGACCTCACAGGCAACTTATCGCCCATGTCAACAAACTTTTATTGAGCTCAAATCAAGGGGCAAAATAAAAGGAAGAGCTAAAACTGCTTCAGTTTCACAATCACAAAGGTGCAAGGTGAGACCACTCCAAGAAAATAATAAAACAAACCTGGTATTGTCCTGGCGGAGGATGTGTTTGACAGCCTGGGCCAGAGTGAAGGTCTTGCCTGTGCCATAGGGTCCAATGATGAGGATAGGGGGCAGGGAGACAGACACGGGGGTGGTGATGGCCAGGATAGCTTCTTTCTGTTTGGCATTTAGGCGAGGGTCTAGCTGTTCATCCCACTGCCTACAATTTCACAAGATTTAACAAAAGGATTAAATATGACAAAAATAGAAAAACAGTTGTTGTTTTCTGATTGTATAAGACTGTCAGATGTCATTTTTTGTTTAAGTATAGACATGGAATGAGAGAGCTATAATTGTCTCATTATAGGCAGTAAAACAATGGACCCTAATAGGCCACGTGTTGTTGCCTGAGTTTATGTGTCACCACTCTTTTACGTCCCCATTTGTTCCCTACATAGTTTAAGGTCTGTATGTTGTTTTAGCACACACCTGTTGCCAAACCATTCTGTGGCCTTTCTTAAATGTTAACCATAATGTGCTAATAACAGTACTTTTGTATCAATTACTTGGTTATTTTATTAGAAATATTCAAAAGGAAAATCCTCTTGAGCTGAACCTAATCAATTACATTAGTGACTATTAGTCCATTTAATAAGAGGAATTTGCCTGACCCCATCTCAATTCAACATCACAAGCCTATAGACTATGGCAACATCAATAGCAATACTGGTCTTTTATAGTCCACAGGAATGTAAAATAAATAATCAATTAATAATAAATAAATAGTTATGTTCTTGCATGTATTTTTTTTTTTTTAAACTTTTTTTAAACTTGTCCCTAAATTGCAGTAGATTAACTGTAGTACACTTTTTTACTTCAAGATTAAATGTGCCTACCAGGATGCAATACTTTGACTTACAAAATTCCAATTAAACAAATGTCACACAATCAAAGTGAGTTGGCAGGAGAGAGGAGCAGCTGTGAAAATGACAAGAGGCTTATTTTTGACTTGTGCTCTTGTGAATACGGATTTCAACATGTGCCGGCCCACCTGTCCAAATGCAGAGACATCTAAAGCTTAGAGGAGCTGGCAGCTTTTCAGTGAGCAAAGGCTAATGCACAGGTATATAATGTGAGTCCATAGGCTTATCTTTCATTGTTATTAAGTTCTGATGCACATGAAAACATGCATGCAAGGTGTTTTATGTTTTGTATGAATGTATGAGATAGACTTGAATGGTGTGCTTTGGACCTGTTGGGGCTCCAGGGGATTGTTGGGACAAGGCTGGCATCAGGAAACAGAACTGTGT